>NC_054373.1:163176152-163398652 GCF_017654675.1 Xenopus laevis
TTTGGTCACCCCTGTGCAATAGACAGGCCTGGACTGGCATTCAAAATGCCTGGTATTTTTGGTACACAGAGGCCAAAACAGTCCCAACCAGCCCACTAGATAGTGTCTGTCTATGGCATCTTGCAGCAGCCAGTCTGGCATTTGCCAGAACCCACAGATTGCCAGTTTGGGTCAGTCAATGGAGATCCATTGGAAGCGTTTGCAGATTTAATTGCCTTGTTTGTTGCCATTTTTAGTCCCAAGATATTGCAGGTAGCCTAGGACCCCTGCTTGAGACCCATTGTTTAAATATGATGTGTTGATAACGGCAGGTATTATGGAAAGACAGTCCGCCATAAAGTCCATTTTAAGCAAATAATTCACATTTTCAACATGATTTCCCTTTTCTCTGTAATAATTAAACAGTGGCCTGTACTTGATGGCAACTAATTTGTTTGAATCCATATTGGCAGCAGAACAATCCCGTTGGTTTATTTAATTTTTAAATGGTTTTTAGCAGACTTGAGGTTTGGAGATGCATATTTCATAAAGATCCCTTTCCAGAAAACCCTTAGACCCAAGCATTCAGGAGAATAGATCCCATATGTGTGATTCATGCATCAGTGGCCCATCTCATGCGGCAGACCTATGCCAAAACAGATACCTCTTCTTCTTGTTCTGGCGGCTGGATAGCTTGTTCACTTGAATCCCCCACCCTCCCTAAATATGTTAAAATATGATTTTATCATAAAAAAAAAAATTAAAAAATAAAATATATATATATTGTCGCAGCATGGAGGAAAATTTGAGGTTTAAACAAAGGGCTCATGGCTAGGAGTTGGATAAGGCTGAGCCTTTTCACAAATGGTCAATCAATAGGCGGCCTGTTAAATGGACTGAGGCTGGCTAGGTGTCATTGCCATGCATACATTCAGATTCTGTTATGTGCTCATATTCATTTATTTGGCATTAATGAATCTGCTGTTAAAAGTTTATTGAGTTATAATAAATGCTGCGGCCTTTTCTCCACTCAAGCTATGGTGTCATGTCTCTTTATTGCATGTACAGCATACCTCTCCCATGCCAGTGAATAGGTAACCTGGGTCTGTGGGTTCCTCACTTTGTGGCTGGTTTTATTATTGGCTACAGGCACAGGCAGATCAAGGCCATAATAATTTACCTGCCTTGTTTTCCTATTCACAATGACAATGTATTGGGTTTCGGTCAGTCTACACCTACAATGAATGATTTCCTTGGCTGTAGCACAGATCCTATTGCACTAGAGGCCAACCTATGCTTCTGCTAAGATACATTTCCCAGCATTTACCTAGGTGGGGTGGACACTAAAAGCTTCCACATGTTGCCCGTCCCTCCTTTAAGCTCCCCATAGACGCGAAGATTATTCTTGCCGAACGACTGATTTTAGCCCAGTCCGACCAATCCTTCAAAATGATCGTGCTGTTAGTGGGATTCGAACGATCGTACATCTTACGATTTTTCGGCCGACATCTGTCGGGAAGTTGATCGGCCAGGTCAAAAAATCTTTGTCGGTCCCAGTGCAATGTATCTACAGTGGTGTGAAAAACTATTTGCCCCCTTCCTGATTTCTTATTCTTTTGCATGTTTGTCACACTTAAATGTTTCTGCTCATCAAAAACCGTTAACTATTAGTCAAAGATAACATAATTGAACACAAAATGCAGTTTTTAAATGAAGGTTTACGTTATTAAGGGAGAAAAAAAACTCCAAATCTACATGGGCCTGTGTGAAAAAGTGATTGCCCCCTTGTTAAAAAATAACTTAACTGTGGTTTATCACACCTGAGTTCAATTTCAAAGGTTATAAAGCCATTTCTAAAGCTTTGGGACTCCAGCGAACCACAGTGAGAGCCATTATCCACAAATGGCAAAAACATGGAACAGTGGTGAACCTTCCCAGGAGTGGCCGGCCGACCAAAATTACCCCAAGAGCGCAGAGACAACTCATCCGAGAGGCCACAAAAGACCCCAGGACAACATCTAAAGAACTGCAGGCCTCACTTGCCTCAATTAAGGTCAGTGTTCACGACTCCACCATAAGAAAGAGACTGGGCAAAAACGGCCTGCATGGCAGATTTCCAAGGCGCAAACCACTTTTAAGCAAAAAAAACATTAAGGCTCTTTTTGGAAGGTGCGCGTCCCGTTACATCTGGCGTAAAAGTAACACAGCATTTCAGAAAAAGAACATCATACCAACAGTAAAATATGGTGGTGGTAGTGTGATGGTCTTGGGTTGTTTTGCTGCTTCAGGACCTGGAAGACTTGCTGTGATAGATGGAACCATGAATTCTACTGTCTACCAAAAAATCCTGAAGGAGAATGTCCGGCCATCTGTTCGTCAACTCAAGCTGAAGCGATCTTGGGTGCTGCAGCAGGACAATGACCCAAAACACACCAGCAAATCCACCTCTGAATGGCTGAAGAAAAACAAAATGAAGACTTTGGAGTGGCCTAGTCAAAGTCCTGACTTGAATCCTATTGAGATGTTGTGGCATGACCTTAAAAAGGCGGTTCATGCTAGAAAACCCTCAAATAAAGCTGAATTACAACAATTCTGCAAAGATGAGTGGGCCAAAATTCCTCCAGAGCGCTGTAAATGACTCGTTGCAAGTTATCGCAAACGCTTGATTGCAGTTATTGCTGCTAAGGGTGGCCAAACCAGTTATTGGGTTCAGGGGGCAATTACTTTTTCACACAGGTTTGGATTTCTTTTCTCCCTAAATAATAAAAACCCTCATTTAAAAACTGCATTTTGTGTTTACTTGTGTTATCTTTGACTAATAGTTAAATGTGTTTGATGATCAGAAACATTTTGTGTGACAAACATGCAAAAGAATAAGAAATCAGGAAGGGGGCAAATAGTTTTTCACACCACTGTATGTTTGCAAGGCCAAGCAGGCAGCTCCCCTTTGTTTTCCTGGCAACTTGGTCTTTTTAGTTGATGGTAAATTCGTACAATCGTTCTGAGAAGATCGTGGTCTCACGATCAGGATCTGATCTTTTAAAAAATCTCAACATCTATGGCCAGCTTTAGAGGGAACCCTGGGTGACGTCACGCCTCTCTTCCTCCTGCTTGGCCTTGCAGGTAGCAGAAGTGTCTAAAAGGTTCTCCAGGGCTGGTGTGGAGGATTTGCTGATAGCTAGGTTAGCTGTATAGCTATAGTTAAACACTGCTTGACTTCATATTCACGTGTAATGTGTATTATTTGTATTTATTGGCCGTACAATTCTCTGTGTATAAATTAGGAGTATCCAAATGGGTGACTTGAGTATTGTTTCTATAAATCTTGCCGTCAGCTGAGAGACGTAGGACTGTGTGGGGATGCAGGCACTACAATGCTGCAAGGGTATAGGATTTTAACAATATTTAAATGACTATAGAGCAGATTTTGTATCTGCTTTTTGGGAAAATGACAGTCATGCTGTTGATATAGTGATTTACTTTCCAGACAGGGATGTAATACACTGGCTGATTATCCTCAGTATTTGACTGAGTTAAACCAGTAGATACTGTATGAGTGCCTGTAGACATGTATGACCACGTTAATTTTATTTGGACTGACCGCCTGAACAGTTAGTACGGCAGGAATTGAAACAGTGTGGCTTCTTTTCTCTCTTCATTTCTTTATCTGCCTGTGCACCTTGTACCCGCCGACATGATGCATCAGCAAGTGAACCTTTTTAGACAAGTCTGAGTATCTGAGATTAGCGTGGGATAATGCATCCTTAATCCTATGCTTCAAATTTCATATATATCTGTTAACCTGTATATGTAAAGTTTTACCACGTTCATTAGAGGGGTTGTTTACCTTTAAATTAGCCTTTAATATGTGTTTTTTTTCAATTATTTACCTTTTTGTTCAGCAAATCTCCAGATTGGAATTTCAGCAACTATCTGGTTGCTACGGTCCAAATTACCATATTGACCAAGTACTGGGAAAAGTGAGACATTGGAATATGCATAGGAGAGGCCTGAATGGTAATAAAATATAACAATATTAATAAATGTGTAGCCTCACAGAGAAAATTTTTTTATTGGCTTCCGGGGTCACTGACCCACATTTGGAAGCTGGAAAAAGTCAGAAGAAGGTAAATATTTAAAAACCTGTAAAAAGTAAAGAATGAATACCAACCGAAAAGGTGCTAAGAATTGCTCATTTTATAACATACTAAAGATAATTTGAAGGTGAACAACTACCTCTTTAAAACTATACCCCTGAAAATGAATACTTAAGCAACATATAGAGTATATCAAATTAAGTGACATATTAAAGAATCTTACCAAACTGGTATATATATTTAAGTAAATATTGCCCTTTTACATCTCTTGCCTTGAACCACCATTTTGTGATGGTCTGTGTGCTGCCTCAGAGATCACCTGACCAGAAATACCGCAACTCTAACTGTAACAGGAAGAAGTGTGGAAGCTGATTGGCTCATGTGAGCTAACATGTGGTTCTGAATCCTATGGGGGCGGGCCTTATTTTTTTTAAAATGGCAATTTTCTATTTAGGATTACCCAATGGCACATACTACTAAAAAGTATGTCATTATGAAAACGGTTTATGTACATGAAGCAGGGTTTTACATATGAGCTGTTTTACTCAATATCTTTTTATAGAGACCTACATTGTTAAGGGGGTATAGTTTTCCTTTAAACGAATGGTCCCCAACCAGTGGCTCTTGAGCAACATGTTGCTCACAAACCTCTTGGATGTAGCTCCCAGTGGCCTCGAAGCAGGGGCTTATTTTTGAGTTCCAGGCTTGAAGGCAAGTTTTGGTTTCATAAAAAACCTGTAGGCTGTTGGTTCACATAGGGGGCTACCAATAGCCAATCACAGCCCATAATTGGCACCCCCAGGAACTTTTTGCATACTTGTGTTTAACCCCATTTATTTATATTTACATTTTAAGGTGGCTCAAAAGTAAAAAAAGATTGGGGATCCTTGAGCTAAGTACATAAAAAGCTACTGTGAGCCCAGAATAGGCTTCCCCAACAGGAACTATAGACTACATTCTCTCTGGGTGGGGTTCAGAATTAACGGAAGACCATCTCACATAAACTCCATTTTAAACAAATAATTAAATTTTTTGAAAAAAATGATTTCCTTTTACTCTGTTAATAAAACAGTAGCTTGAATTGATCCAAACTAGGATAGTTCCATACCTGTTTTGTTAGATTTGGCCACTCATGTGGATTGCGGTTAGCATTAACCTGGACAAGGGGATAATAGGCTAATGGTGCAGAGACTTCTCTGGCTGTCTCTGCTCTTGATCATTTTTAAATAACAGTATTGTAGCAGCCACAAAGTTGACTTTCTTCTCACTGGGTTACTTTTATAGATTAGAATAAACTCTTAATTGTGCTTTCTGTCAGGGTTGTTATATAAAACCCATAGCCCTTTTCACCCTGCCAAAAGTGACCTTCTTGTCCCCTACCTCTCTCTGGCTTTCATAAAATAATGACTAATGCTCTCCAGGAACTATGGGGCCCAGTACAGGCAATACACACCTGTTACTGCTCACTGTATTTGCTGTGTGTTGGAATCTTAGAGCATAACACAGTGAAGTGCCAGCCCACTGGATGGGTTTCATGGGCAGTGCCAAGTGTATTCATTATACTGATGCCTAGGGCTTGCCACTTTCAACCACAGTGATGTCAGACTATGCCCCTTTACTTGTTTTGTGTAAGTGGTTTTTCAGACTAAAGGCATGTTATTGGCCCGTGTTTGGGGGGCATCCCGATCGATATGTGGCCGAAAATCGGCCAGCTGTTGACCGGGCAGGGTAAAAAATTCTGTTGGATCGCTGCCGCATCTGTTCGTAGATGCAGTCTAGCGATCCGACCTCCCATATGGCCTCCATTCTGATCCAATCGTTGGGCCCTAGGGCCCACTATCGGATCAGCCCGATATCGCCAAACGAGCGGATCTCCCTGTGTATGGCCACCTTTAAAGGTGGTATGAATTTTCGTACGGTATTCGGTGCGTGTATGGTGGGAGACGACCCGACCGATATCGGTAGACGACTTGGCAGAAGGCACCCGAACATCGGCCATTGTTAGAACTGAATCATCAGATACAGGTAGAATTCTACGCAATATGTTGGCGCTATATAAATACATGTTAATAATAATATATCTGATAATTCAGCTATATATGTGTGTATTGAAACGAAAGATCTTTCCTGGAAAAATGTTTAACCAGATGTGTATACTTCCAGAAAAAATATGCACAAGGGATCAGCGCCTGTGGCAACAGAAATAAGGAACTCGCATAGCGTAATACGTTCGATGCAAATGGTGTATATCACCGTGTGCTTTTAATTAGCTTACTTTATGTGTGTTCCCCCTTTTTTTTGGGTTAGGTTATTCTATAAGTGCTCCCATTTCCCTTATACACAGCTGGTTAAAGGGAACAGGTGCGGGGGGGGGTGCAGATTAGAAACAACTTTAAAAGCCAATTTAAAAAGCAGATTTAAAAAGCAGAGTTCTTCGGTGCAGCAATGGGTGAATACAGTTTTCAACACAACACCTCCACCGTTTGGTAAAATTGCCTACTTACAAACCACTCTCGTGGTCAAGCGTATTCATTAACTCCTCCCGAGTGGTCTTAGCTTGACTTTGTATTCTCCATAGACTCCAGGGGAAGGATAGAAAAACCGGAAATAGTGTAATAACGTTTTATTTAAAAAATCTTAAAAACAGTAAATGCACTCACATTTTGTTCTCAATAAAATCGCATTCAGTCCAGTTTGTTGTAGTTTTTCGAAATCACCAGGGATGGTCCTTGCCAGCCGGATCCAGACCTCCTTGTGGTGTGCGTGCTGAACTGGTAAGTGATCTCCTTCTCCTAACGCGTTTCGCTGTTTTCACAGCTTCATCAGAGGCTTAGTTTCTACAAAATCCGTTACCCTATTTAAACTATTTCCGGTCGTTCATGTTCCGGTCGTTCATATTCCCACGTTCCCTTGTAAACTACTTGTACTTCCGCGTTCCATTTCGTGCGTTTCAATGCGCACTTCCTGTTCCATACGCATTACCCTTACGTCTGCCTTTATCGTGCGTGTTTCGTTGGGGAACTCCCTTCACCTTTATGGCCAATCACATTTCCCTCATAATTAGCATATTAGAGCTCCTCATTAAAAAATGGTTATACATCGTTATAAAGTATACAGTATACATTAAGCAGTACATTATACATCATATATATGTGGGGACACATAATGTTTACAGGAAACTTTGGATCATTACAAATGCAGTTCATACCCAGAAAAAAACATTTCATGCAGTATGTTTCTTATGTGTTCATTTATTCTTTCTCTTAATTTTCTGTTTGTTTTCCCAATGTATTGGAGGCCACAAGGACATTCTAGGCAGTAAGTGACATTTTGTGTTGTACACTTAATACAATATTCAATATTATATTTTCTGTTTGGGAAAAAAAAAGCTACAATTTGCATCGAATGTTACAAACAGAAAATATAATATTGAATATTGTATTAAGTGTACAACACAAAATGTCATTTACTGCCTAGAATGTCCTTGTGGCCTCCAATACATTGGGAAAACAAACAGAAAATTAAGAGAAAGAATAAATGAACACATAAGAAACATAGAGAAGGGAATGGTCAACCACAGTGTGTCCAGACACTTTAAAGAACATCACAAACAAAAAGCCACAGGTTTAAAATTTTGGGGTATCAGTGTAGTACAGCGGGACTGGAGGGGTGGAGATATTGTTAGGAGAACCCTTCAGGAGGAAAGTAAATGGATCCATAAAATGCAAACTTTTGTCCCACAGGGGTTAAATATAGATATTAATTTAAGGGCATTCCTATAAACTTTGGATTAACTGTTATAGGATCAACACATAATAATTATAGGTAAAGGTGGGAGCACGAATAAAGTAGAATGAGAAGTATATTATTGGTGGGGTAGAAAGTAAACTCACAAGAATGCACAACTCACCAAGTTACAAAATCACACGGAAAAAGGCACAAAACGATAAAATAAAAAATAACAATAAAAAATAAAATATATGAACAACACAAATAGAACAAATATGGAAAACACAATCACTATGAAATTAGAATAAGTTTTAAGGTATGGGTTAAAATCATACAGATTGGGAATATTGTAAAACGATAACCATTTACAACAGCACTTAATAAAATAAGTAGCAAGTTTGAATTAAAACGGGTGGTGTTCAGGATGAACTATAACTCTCACTGCATGAAATGTTTTTTTCTGGGTATGAACTGCATTTGTAATGATCCAAAGTTTCCTGTAAACATTGTGTCCCCACATATATATGATGTATAATGTACTGCTTAATGTATACTTTATAACGATGTATAACCATTTTTTAATGAGGAGCTCTAATATGCTAATTATGAGGGAAATGTGATTGGCCATAAAGGTGAAGGGAGTTCCCCAACGAAACACGCACGATAAAGGCAGACGTAAGGGTAATGCGTATGGAACAGGAAGTGCGCATTGAAACGCACGAAATGGAACGCGGAAGTACAAGTAGTTTACAAGGGAACGTGGGAATATAATCGACCGGAACATGAACGACCGGAAATAGTTTAAATAGGGTAACGGATTTTGTAGAAACTAAGCCTCTGATGAAGCTGTGAAAACAGCGAAACGCGTTAGGAGAAGGAGATCACTTACCAGTTCAGCACGCACACCACAAGGAGGTCTGGATCCGGCTGGCAAGGACCATCCCTGGTGATTTCGAAAAACTACAACAAACTGGACTGAATGCGATTTTATTGAGAACAAAATGTGAGTGCATTTACTGTTTTTAAGATTTTTTAAATAAAACGTTATTACACTATTTCCGGTTTTTCTATCCTTCCCCTGGAGTCTATGGAGGATACAAAGTCAAGCTAAGACCACTCGGGAGGAGTTAATGAATACGCTTGACCACGAGAGTGGTTTGTAAGTAGGCAATTGTACCAAACGGTGGAGGTGTTGTGTTGAAAACTGTATTCACCCATTGCTGCACCGAAGAACTCTGCTTTTTAAATCTGCTTTTTAAATTGGCTTTTAAAGTTGTTTCTAATCTGCACCCCCCCCCCGCACCTGTTCCCTTTAACCAGCTGTGTATAAGGGAAATGGGAGCACTTATAGAATAACCTAACCCAAAAAAAAGGGGGAACACACATAAAGTAAGCTAATTAAAAGCACACGGTGATATACACCATTTACATCGAACGTATTACGCTATGCGAGTTCCTTATTTCTGTTGCCACAGGCGCTGATCCCTTGTGCATATTTTTTCTGGAAGTATACACATTTGGTTGAATTTTTTTATCTACAGCGGAGAGACTGTGAGGTGATCGGCAAGAAATAACTTGAGACTGACATTTTTTATTGATTGTGTGTTTTAAACAATCGATTCTTTACTGGAAAAATGTTTGCCAGGTTGTAATGTCTATGGCCACCATAACCCTTGGATTTTGGTAAAAGATGGGGTGGGGGTTTAAAATCTCATACATTGTTGTAGTATGGTATCTGCCACAAGTACTTACTCTCTTTCTTCTCCCCTCCTTTCAGTGCTGTGGTATCTCTCGGATTAAAAAACAGGACAATTGGCATTGCTGCCAAAAATCAGGTAAGAATATTGCTATTCCTGAGTTAAGTGAATTTGTCGGGTTGCTGTTAGAACTCCATACTTTGCTTGTGTGAATTTTGAGCTGTCGGGACAGTGGCAGAATTCAAGGAGGGAACCAAGAGGACTATGCAGAGCGGCACCTCGTTAGAGACTCCACCTATACATTACGTTAACCACTGGCACAGTAATTGCAGTTGTTGACACAACAGCTATGACGCTAATGCTGTATAGTGATTTACTGACATGATCACATTAGTATTGAAAAGCATATCCTATGAATTGTGTGTGTAAATAATTGTGGCAAGAGAAGTGACATCGGTAATAGTGGTGGGCTCTTTACACTTCTTTAAGCACATACAGTATGGTTGTTGGGTGTGAAACATTGCCAGGGGACATCATTTCCAATGTAATCACTTATAAATCACCTGTGCTGACAGCTCCTTGTTCAATGAGATCATTTCTTGACATCTGCTGAACTGGTGGCCAGATTTTATCAGTATGAAATGTCTCAAAATAAAGTAAATTGCCCAAAAGAGCACTCTTAATAAGTTTACTTTAATCAGATTGAACCTGTTTAGCACCGGCATATGCTGTACGGGGGGGCTAAACACTGTATGGCCACCTTTGTAACGTTCCGTTTATTCAGTCCTAAACTATTAAACAGCAGGAAGCGAAGGTGCGCTGCAGCTCCATCTTCCACGTGTGTGGAAAACTGTTTTTGTTTTTCAGTTTGTATGATCAGCATTGGCCCTTTTTCATTTCTCGTGCTGTTTTAATCCTTTTTTGTTTTAGTTTTTCTTCTATTGAACTTCCATTGCCCTTTTGTTGCCCCTTTATCACCTTCTTCTTGTACTTTTCACTTCCAACCTTCTACTTTTGATCCTCCTTTCTTCCTGTCTTCCTTTCCATTTCATAGGGGGTTCACCTTTAAAACTTTTAGTATGTTACAGAATGGCTAATTCTAAACAACTTTCCACTTCAGCTCCTGTTATGCTTCAGTTTTCTCTAATTTTCCATCCATTTTCTCCATACCTTTTTTTTTTTTAATTCAACTTTTCTCTTGCTGTTTACTTTAGTTTTTCCCTATCTGCTTTACTGAAGGAGAACTATAGTTGAAGAGAAGTAGGTTAAACATTATGGTTTCAGGTTCTGTACCATCCAAAGACCAGCACACCCTTTAACAGTGAAGATTTGTGACTCCAAATATGCCCCCAGTAGCTCCTCTTCCTTATATTCATTTTTAGGGTTTAAATTCTCTTTTTCTGCTATTCTTGTCTTTGCCCTTTGCTTTCCTGTATTACCCTTTCCCTTGTGCTTTCACTACTTAAAAAGCTCTTTTCTTGTACCTTTTGCTCTTTCCCGTCCATCTTGCTTTTTTTTCTCTTTTTCTCTCTCTCATTTCTTTCTCTTCCCTTACCCTACTCCCTTTAGGATGTTCTGAAGGGAGCTGGTAATACACATAGTAATATAACATTTTAACAGACAAATAACATAGCTATTATGTGACACTGTACATTTTGCTTTTGCAAATTGTAATATGAGGGTGACAGAGCAGTGATCCCCAACCAGTGTCTCACGAACAACATGTTGCTCTTCAACCCCTTGGATGTTGCTCCCAGTGGCCTCAAAGCAGGTGCTTATTTTTGAATTCCTGGCTTGGAGACAAGTTTTGGTTGTATAAAACCAGGCGTATGGCCAAACAGAACCTCTTGTAGGCTGCTAGGCCACACGGGGGCCCCCAAATAGACAATCACAGCCTTTATTTGGCACCCCAGAAACTTTTTGCATGCTTGTGTTGCTCCCCAACTCTTTATGTTTTAATGTGGCTCATGGGTATAAAAAAAGTTGGGGACCCCTGTGCTGAAGTTTCCCTCAAGAGTTAGAGAGTGATATACATGACAGCAGGTGGGCCTGTTGGAAATCCTGTTTTAGGGCAGTTGGTAGACATTTGTCACCATTGGTTTTCTTACATACTCTACAACTTGGTAAATTCAGTGTGTTCTCATTATAGTGCTTCTTACTGCTGATCCCATGGTATCAGATAGAAGAGGCAGGACCAAAGAGAACATCTGGGAGTATAGTAGATTTATGTTTTTGTTCTCTGTCTCCTGAAAAGCTTGCTTTTTACAGTATCTCATGATAATTAGGAGGAAAGGGATTTATTGGAAAGAATTTAAATTCGTTTTTTTTCTTTTTTAATATGCTTTTATTTTGCCATCCATTCCCATATTTTTGTGCTGCAGTGTTTTTATTAAATTATATGCGCATATAAAGCATCACTAGGCAGGTAGCTAAACTAAACTAATTAAAGATGTGGTCGGGGTCCCTTGGAAACTGACTTTAAAGGATTTTGTTTTCCTGTGACAAAAAAAAAGACTGTCCTGTTTAATTTTAGTGTTTAATCCATTACCTTCTGTTATTTAATATTTTATTTCCTTTTCCAGCTAATCACAAATGCTAACAACACTGTATCCAGCTTTAAAAAATTCCATGGCCGTGCATTTAATGATGCATTTGTACAGAAAGAGAAGAATAACTTGCCCTTCAAGCTGGTACAAATGAAGAACGGAGGTGTTGGTGTTAAGGTATGTTAAACTTGCCCACTGCATAACTCATGGCTTGTCATTGGTCTGGTCCATCTATATATGAACAGGTTGCTGTATCAGTCATTCAGAAATATTTTCAAGTATAACTAGGATGGCAAACAATGGTTTTCTGTAAATCTATGATAACTAACTTGGTTTTCATGCTACATCTGACTACTTGGTTGCTATCTGCAGCTGTCCAGTTATAGGCGAGCTGCTGTCTATGGGGAGCAAATACATGGATCAGATTGTTGATTTTCTGTAATGAAACTGGAAGTCCGAGAACTCAGGAGCTCTTTGGGTCTGCCAGATACAGAGACACTTATTCACATGTACCTCCAAACTGGAGATCCCCAGTCTTTCTATTGACCTTATTTGGATAGCAAGTTGCTCAGTCCCATGGCTATGTGGCATTCCTGTCTAGGGGAAATGATAGGTGAAAGCGATTACCTGCACCAGAACTCCAGTATGTGAACATGCATTTAAAGCTTTAAAGGATAAGGAAAGCTACAGTGGCAGTTTATTGGCAATATATTAGCCATGCTAGTGAAAACTAGAATGCTATATTTATTCTGGAGAATGCTTTAACATACTTGAGTAAACGGATCTCAAAGCTCTCTCTGTTTCTTTAGGATAGCAGCTGCCATATTACCTTGGTGTGACATCACTTTCTGCCCAGTATCTCCCTGCTCACTCATAGCTCTGGGCTCAGATTACAGCAGGGGGGGAGGGAGAGAGGAGCAAACTGAGCATGCTCAAGCCCCAGCCCTAGAGGTTTATGCTAAAAACAGGAAGTCTGATACAGAAGCCCATGAATACACAATAGAAGGAAAGAAATGCTGTGTTACTTTTGGCAAAGCACTCGGAGCAGCATTACTTTGATGGTTTACTGGTGTATTGATATAGACCTTTCTCATAAAGCTTAAACTTTCCTTCTACTTTAAGCCAGGTTCACCAATCGTAAACAGGCAGGAACATTCTATAAATATGTCTTTTTCTCCAAATATTATTTTGAGAGGTCCGTTGTTTCACCACCTAGATAACCATGCAAAAAGAAAGGAGACAGAACTAAATAGGGATGCACCGAATCCAGGATTCGGTTCGGGATTTGACCTTTTTCAGCAGGATTCGGCATATGCAAATTAGGGGTGGGGAGGAAACTCGCGTGTTTTTTTGTCACAAAACAAGGAAGTAACAACTGTTTCCCCTTCCCACCCCTAATTTGCATATTCAAATTAGGATTCGGTTCGGTATACGGCCAAATCTTTTGCAAAGGATTCGGGGGTTCGGCCAAATCCAAAATAGTGAATTCGGTGCATTCCTTAAACTAAATACATTTCACTTTCTAGTAGGAATGATGTAACTTTATCATGGTCGTATGTAGTAGATATGGAGGAGCACATTCAGTATCACACAGTATATAAATATGAAAATATTTACACAAAAGAATATTATGGGCTACAATATGGTTTTAGGCTTATGTATTAGTATGTACTTCTGAGACTAGTTATTTATAATAAACATCTGTATACTGTTCATTATATGCAGGTCAATTATCTGGAAGAAGATCATGTATTTAGCATCGCACAAATAACTGCCATGTTGTTAACTAAGTTAAAGGAGACTGCAGAGAACAACCTCAAGAAGCCCGTGACTGACTGTGTCATATCTGTAAGTTGCTAGTTCGCTATGTTTATTGACGAGTTTCTCCAGTTACTCTCTGTCGACTTACATTATTGGACATAATGCTGTAACACAGTGATACCATACATTTTCTGTGTATGCATGTTGCATGGATTGTATGTAAAGCTGGCCATAGATGTAAAGATTTTTAAAAGATCTCGTCATTATCATTAGACCAATCTCATCTTGAAACGATCGTTTAAATGTACGATTTGTCCATCAACTAAAAAGACGATTTCAAACGATGTTGTCTAGTTCAAGCCAGGAAAATTGAGGGTAACTGCCTGCTTGGCCCTGCAAACAATTGGACAATAAATAGATTTCACTTTGACTGATGAAAATTTTCTAACCTGGCCGATCAATTTTCTGACCAATGTCGGACGAAAAATCGTTGGATGCACGATTGTTCGATTCCCAGTAACCTCAAAATAATTTTTAGTGCAATCCAGCCAAAGAAAAATCTTTGCGTCTATGGGGGCCTTCAAACCTTCACATATTAAATCCATAGATGTAAACATACTAGCTGTGAATAAGGATAAGCCCCAGTAAGTTGCTATACAGTTATGGGTAAAAAATGTAGATACAGGTCACACCATCTAGATACAAGGCTTTCTGTTTTAATAAGTTGGTCAGTTTGGATCTAAAGTGGATGTGTTTTTTTTGTAGGTGCCATCCTTCTTCACAGATGCAGAGAGGAGATCAGTTTTGGATGCTGCCCAGATTGTTGGCCTTAACTGCCTGAAGTTAATGAATGACATGACAGCAGGTACTGAGAGCTTGTAATACGCATCCTGATTTAAACTGCATCTTTTCTTGTTGTATTGACTGTGTCCTCAATTTGAATAGGAGAGGCCTGAATAGAAAGATGAGTAATAAAAATTTGAAGTAGTAAAAGTATCTAACAATACGTTTGTAGCATTACAGAGCATTTGTTTTTAGATGGGGGTCAATGACTCTCATGTGAAAGCTGGAAAGAGTCTGAAGAAAAAGGCAAATAATTCAAAAACTATAAAAAAAAATAAAAAATAATGAAGACCAGTTGAAAAGTTGCCTAGAATTGGCCAGTCTATCAAATACTAAAAGTTAACTTAAAGGTGAACCACTCCTTTACTAAATCCCTACTGGAGGAAGGCATCTGTATCTTGTGCGGTACAACTGATAGTGGTTATCCTATATACTAACCGAAGGCCTATCTATGTCCCGAGTGGAGGGGAGGCAGATGCGCACGCAACTTCGGTTAGGATCTATGAGATGCGCGCGCAACTTCAGCCGAAAGACATAGATGCGGCCTTCGATTAGCAGATGTGCTGGAAGGTTAGGATCAGAACAGGTTAGGATCGGGGAGGCAGATGCGCTGGAAGGTTAGGATCTAGGGAGGCAGATGCGCTCACCGTCTCCTTCTGCCTCCCGCCGCCTCTTCTTTCCTGCTCACTCAGGCGGCGACCGCTGGAAGGTTAGGATCTAGGGAGGCAGATGCGCTCACCGTCACACTAGGGGAACCGGTTGCGTACCTGCACGAAAGTCTGTATAAGCGTCGGCCATCTTGCTACTCCTCTGCGACTTTGTCATCCGCCCACTGCCAAATCCGCCCACTAAAGTCTGTATAAGCGTCGGCCATCTTGCTACTCCTCTGCGCGTTTGTCATCCGCCCACTAAAGTCTGTATAAGCATCGGCCATCTTGCTACTCCTTTGCAAGTTTGTCTAATGGCGGCGCTAGCGTCACTCTAGGAGGGGAACCGGTTGCGTACCTGCACGAAAGTCTGTATAAGCGTCGGCCATCTTGCTACTCCTCTGCGACTTTGTCATCCGCCCACTGCCAAATCCGCCCACTAAAGTCTGTATAAGCGTCGGCCATCTTGCTACTCCTCTGCGAGTTTGTCATCCGCCCACTAAAGTCTGTATAAGCGTCGGCCATCTTGCTACTCCTTTGCAAGTTTGTCTAATGGCGGCGCTAGCGTCACTCTAGGAGGGGAACCGGTTGCGTACCTGCGTGGGTGGCCATTTTTAGCAAAACGGGCTATATTATCTCCAAAAAATATTGATGTTGACATGATAAACAACCAAGTGATTGCATTACTTCCTGGACAAAGCTGTGTCTTTCTGAGTACTGACTGTATTGATTCTGAAGACGAAAGTGAGAAACTTAACTTCCCATTAGAATATTTAAACACTATCAACAATGCTGGATTACCACAACACAATCTTATACTCAAAGTAGGAACAATAGTCATGCTGTTAAGAAACCTTAAGGGTAGGGGCACACGGCGCGATTTCGCCGCGATTCTGCGCTAAGCGAGTTGTCGCTGCGTTTTTTAAGCCGAAATAGCTTTGCTAACTTTGGCGCTGGCATCAATGCAAATCGCGGCAAAATCGCTGCGCTAATTCACACGCGGCGATTCGTTTTCTATTGTCGTCCGAAGTTGCCTCGCTGAGCGTTTCCGGGCGACAGTAGAAAAAGAATCGCCGCGTGTGAATTAGCGCAGCGATTTCGCCGCGATTTGCATTGACGCCAGCGCCAAAGTTAGCAAAGCTATTTCGGCTTAAAAAACGCAGCGACAACTCGCCCAGCGCAGAATCGCGGCGAAATCGCGCCGTGTGCCCCTACCCTAACACTAAGCAAGGTTTATGTAACGGTACACGGTTGGTTGTGAAGAGCATGAGACAAAATGTTATCAAGGCAGAAGTGCTTACAGGATCCCATAGCGGTGATACTGTTTTGATTCCCAGAATTGACCTTACCAGTTCTGACCAGGAATTACCTTTTAAACTTAAACGACGACAATTCCCCATTAAGGCTGCATTTGCCATGACAATCAACAAATCACAAGGACAAACATTGGATAAAGTCGGCATTTACCTATCTGAGCCTGTGTTTGGTCATGGTCAACTTTATGTTGCATTTTCAAGAGTGCAGCGTTCATCTGATGTTAAAGTCAAGATTTTAAGTACAGCTCACCAGGGAGAACTCATTCAAGGACAGGAGAACATTTTCACAAAAAATGTTGTTTATAAAGAAATTTTTCAGTAACACTTTACTACCAATAAACTCAAAATTTAAGAATTCTAATAGCAGATAGGTAATAACAAGCAATAGGCACAGATTCACTCTACATCCCCACAAATTAGCGTCGCCAGTTGCTGCCTGGGGATGCCGAGTAAATCAGCACCCATCGCATTTTGCTGCCTCACTGTTGTTACCATTCTTTCATTAACGATTCTTTAGAGAATCGGGGGTTTACTGGTAATATTATAATATAATATTGACAGAGGGGACAAGTCCGATTAAGACATAAATGGGGGAATGAAATCTTTAAACAATTGGTTCAAGGAGAGCACTTCAAAGCAATATGTTGTGAAAAGTATTTATTCACTGACTACCATACACGACATGTTTCGGGCCATTCATGCCCGAAACATGTCGTGTATAATAGTCAGAAGAAATTCCAGTGGCACACTGAATGCTGAAAAAAGTGTTAAATTTATTCACCCAAATACATACAGACAAGGGCAACGTTTCGGACCACTCGGGCCCTTTGTCAAGCCTGGTGTAACAATCATGTAATCAACCTTTTAAAGCCTGAGGGGGGGGGGGGGGGTTGTGGATAGTGTCTCCTCCCCTTCCCTTCCTATTAAGTGACATCACTACATAGGTGATCATATTAAGACATTTAAAGTGCAATCCAAGTCCATGAAGTTTCAAAGTCCAAAGTTCATAGTGTTCATAAATACAGTGAATGGTAACCTTAGTGAATCACAAAACCTGTTAATACACATTAAAATCATTTTAAAAACATTGATGTAGAGCATATTAGAAAAAATCTTTTTTTGAAAACTATTTTGAAAAATACTGAAAAAATCTTGGAAAATTCTGAGAAATACTTGAAAAAATCTTGTAATATAAAGGTTATAAATAGCATTTACCTGAGACGCCAGAGAGACCCATTCCACATACCGTACTCAGCACCTTCCTGAGACACATGTTAGTATGTAGGTAATGATGTCAGCACTCAGTGTGTGTAATACTAGTAACCTTAAAAGAAAAAGCGAGACAAAAAATTAGTATACATATATGTCTTTACATGATTCTTAATTCCACACCATATCAGACTGTATGTAAAGGACCTAGTCACCTACCGAAACATAAACATAGCAGGTGTGTATTCCCTATTGAGACCCCTGGGCCATATAGTATCCTACTTGTGGATCCATTGCATTTCAAGCTTTTTGAGCATCATAAGTCTATCTCCACCCCTTCTTGGTTCGTCCACAGAGTCAATGATCTGAAATTTGAGTTGGCTTACAGAGTGCCTAGCTGCATGAAAGTGTGCCGGGACTGGCAATGCCGTGATTTCTCTACGGATAGTGGATTTATGCTTACAAATACGGTCACGGATTTTTTGTGTGGTTTCGCCTATATAAAGCAGACCACATGGGCACTTTAACAAGTAAATCACATATGTTGACTCACAGGTGTAATAGTTCCTTATTGGGTATTTTTTACCTGAGTGAGGATGGAAGAATGAGTTGCCCTTTATAACAGAATTACATTGCACACAGTGTAAACACGGGAATGTGCCATATTTTGGATTTTGTAAGAAACGTTGTTTATGGCCCTTTGCGCTTCCAATGTCTGCCCTAACCAATTGGTCTTTTAAACTCTTACCACGTTTGTACGATAGTAGTGGCTTGTCTTGGAAAGCTGCAATGTCTGGGTGGCATGACTGTAGCAAGTGCCAATGTTTACGAATGATATTGCCAACTTGCCTGCTGGCGGTAGTGTAATTACTGACAAAGGCCAATCTTTCATTCTGCCTATTATCCCTTTTGACAGGAGTCAGTAATTCCTCCCTGCTTTTATTTTGTAATTTGTTCAGGTTAGACTTCAACACCTCTTCTGGATAGTCCCTTTGTTTGAAACGGTCTGTCATCTCGATCTCACCTCTTTTGTAATCATCCTCCTTGCTCACAATCCGTTTCAATCTCATATATTGAGTTAAAGGTAAAGAGGCTTTAAGTGAGTCAGGATGGAAGCTGCTGTAATGTAAGAGGTTATTTCTATCCGTTTCCTTCCTGAACAGATTTGTATCTAACACAGGACCATTTCTGATGATTTGGACATCGAGAAAATTGAGAGACATCTTATCAAAGACACTTGTGAATTCCAGTGTTACCTCCATGCCGTTTAGAAATGT
The DNA here is from genome assembly GCF_017654675.1 of Xenopus laevis. NCBI lineage: Eukaryota > Metazoa > Chordata > Amphibia > Anura > Pipidae > Xenopus > Xenopus laevis. Next base: position 163,195,254 of record NC_054373.1, read on the forward strand.
ATGAAATTCACGTAAACTCTCCAATGTGCCATCCCAGATGACCAAAAGGTCATCTATATAGCGTAGGTATAACATACAATGCTGTAGGTACAATGGGTGTTTATATACCTTAGTCTCCTCTAAGTGAGCCATATACAAATTTGCATAGGTAGGAGCGACATTACTGCCCATGGCAGTGCCGCGCTGTTGTATATAAAAGGAATCCTCAAAGAGAAAATAATTCTGGTGAAGCACAATCTCTAGAGATTGTGCTTCACCAGAATTATTTTCTCTTTGAGGATTCCTTTTATATACAACAGCGCGGCACTGCCATGGGCAGTAATGTCGCTCCTACCTATGCAAATTTGTATATGGCTCACTTAGAGGAGACTAAGGTATATAAACACCCATTGTACCTACAGCATTGTATGTTATACCTACGCTATATAGATGACCTTTTGGTCATCTGGGATGGCACATTGGAGAGTTTACGTGAATTTCATACATTTCTAAACGGCATGGAGGTAACACTGGAATTCACAAGTGTCTTTGATAAGATGTCTCTCAATTTTCTCGATGTCCAAATCATCAGAAATGGTCCTGTGTTAGATACAAATCTGTTCAGGAAGGAAACGGATAGAAATAACCTCTTACATTACAGCAGCTTCCATCCTGACTCACTTAAAGCCTCTTTACCTTTAACTCAATATATGAGATTGAAACGGATTGTGAGCAAGGAGGATGATTACAAAAGAGGTGAGATCGAGATGACAGACCGTTTCAAACAAAGGGACTATCCAGAAGAGGTGTTGAAGTCTAACCTGAACAAATTACAAAATAAAAGCAGGGAGGAATTACTGACTCCTGTCAAAAGGGATAATAGGCAGAATGAAAGATTGGCCTTTGTCAGTAATTACACTACCGCCAGCAGGCAAGTTGGCAATATCATTCGTAAACATTGGCACTTGCTACAGTCATGCCACCCAGACATTGCAGCTTTCCAAGACAAGCCACTACTATCGTACAAACGTGGTAAGAGTTTAAAAGACCAATTGGTTAGGGCAGACATTGGAAGCGCAAAGGGCCATAAACAACGTTTCTTACAAAATCCAAAATATGGCACATTCCCGTGTTTACACTGTGTGCAATGTAATTCTGTTATAAAGAGCAACTCATTCTTCCATCCTCACTCAGGTAAAAAATACCCAATAAGGAACTATTACACCTGTGAGTCAACATATGTGATTTACTTGTTAAAGTGCCCATGTGGTCTGCTTTATATAGGCGAAACCACACAAAAAATCCGTGACCGTATTTGTAAGCATAAATCCACTATCCGTAGAGAAATCACGGCATTGCCAGTCCCGGCACACTTTCATGCAGCTAGGCACTCTGTAAGCCAACTCAAATTTCAGATCATTGACTCTGTGGACGAACCAAGAAGGGGTGGAGATAGACTTATGATGCTCAAAAAGCTTGAAATGCAATGGATCCACAAGTAGGATACTATATGGCCCAGGGGTCTCAATAGGGAATACACACCTGCTATGTTTATGTTTCGGTAGGTGACTAGGTCCTTTACATACAGTCTGATATGGTGTGGAATTAAGAATCATGTAAAGACATATATGTATACTAATTTTTTGTCTCGCTTTTTCTTTTAAGGTTACTAGTATTACACACACTGAGTGCTGACATCATTACCTACATACTAACATGTGTCTCAGGAAGGTGCTGAGTACGGTATGTGGAATGGGTCTCTCTGGCGTCTCAGGTAAATGCTATTTATAACCTTTATATTACAAGATTTTTTCAAGTATTTCTCAGAATTTTCCAAGATTTTTTCAGTATTTTTCAAAATAGTTTTCAAAAAAAGATTTTTTCTAATATGCTCTACATCAATGTTTTTAAAATGATTTTAATGTGTATTAACAGGTTTTGTGATTCACTAAGGTTACCATTCACTGTATTTATGAACACTATGAACTTTGGACTTTGAAACTTCATGGACTTGGATTGCACTTTAAATGTCTTAATATGATCACCTATGTAGTGATGTCACTTAATAGGAAGGGAAGGGGAGGAGACACTATCCACAACCCCCCCCCCCCCTCAGGCTTTAAAAGGTTGATTACATGATTGTTACACCAGGCTTGACAAAGGGCCCGAGTGGTCCGAAACGTTGCCCTTGTCTGTATGTATTTGGGTGAATAAATTTAACACTTTTTTCAGCATTCAGTGTGCCACTGGAATTTCTTCTACGTATCTACATGACCCACACGGCAGGAGTGGGTTCTCCGGTGTAGCACCTGGTACCACAAAGGGTACATGATCAGGGGTGGAAGCACTCTACCATATTGTTGTGTATAATAGTCAGTGAATAAATACTTTTTCACAACATATTGCTTTGAAGTGCTCTCCTTGAACCAATTGTTTAAAGATTTGCCTGAGGGGAAGCGGTGCCCTGAATGAGGATTGATGCACTTTACACTGGAAATCACAGGCAGAGCGTAAGAACATTCACTTAAAGGAATGTAATAAAAGTCGGTAATGGAAAAACTATTTGCAATGTGAAAAGTTATGCCTTTGTGTGAACAAATTTTGCTTTGCAAAAATTTGATACAGCTTTTGCGAACCCAGAAACTGTTTAGTGACCACTTCCGACAGTGGAAAACCGTTTGCGCCAATGTGCAGTAAATGTAATAAAACTTCTTACTCAAAAAGTTATGTTTGCTCCAAAAGATTACAACCCCTCAAGTGTGCAATTAAAATTCATAATGTAATGCCAGTTTAAGGAGCAATATTACATTGTGAGATGTGGATTTTTATTCTTCTTAGTGCGAATTGTTTTTCTCTTTGGGACTTTTATTACATTCCCCTAAAACTGTCCAGAGGGGACAGGTGGCCTGCAGCCGAAATATGTTTGTCCTTTTAGGCTGAACAGAAAGAAGAGAGACACATTAGTCAAAGATTCTACAAGATTTTTTTTAGTTTCATACTTTAGCCACTGGAAGCCTCTCAAGAACTTTGTAAACACTAGAGGGTCTCAAAGTGTCTTAAGAAGCAGCAAAGGTTCTTCTTGCTATAGACCAACGACGGGGGCATATCAGTTAATGCTGTAGTACAGACATTGCTTTGATTGCCTTTAGTCACAACATTTATTACGAACATATGACAACATTAGTCGGTGATTATCATGATTGGAGCAAAATGTCAGGACCTGAATGGAGTCCAGCCTTCCATCCAGATCTGTTTGTGCTGGAGTTGGTTATTTGAGTTATACTGCTGAGAAAGGGAGCCCACCTAAAAGACATATTAGACCTACCTGTCAATCAGAATCTGACCCAGACCTCAGCATGAAGAGTGTCAGGTTGTGGAGTGAGATACTGTCTTGATACTTGATTATTTCTTAATAAATACAACATTTTTTATTGATTGTATTTAGAAAGTGTCTAAACTGACTTTGCTTGGGGCAGTCGTGAAAAGTAAACCTATGAACGTTATCAAAGATTCTGGACTAGAGTCCAGGGCCTAGTGTTAGCACAATGAAGGCTTTCCAGATACATAGTCTTCCCGTACGTCAAATTATAGACCAAATGAGAACATTAGTGCCCAGATGGTATATGGATTAGGTGCCCAAGACACATCAGAAAACTTTTGAACCTTTGGGAGAAACATCATTATTCAGACTTACAATCAAAACCAATATTTTTTCCTAGTTTGTGTTCTTTCGTGCATTAAACCATAATAGAAACTTTGGCGTTTCTCCTACATTCTCAACTCATTTTCATTGCAATTTTGAAGTGTCTTTCTGTTCTCTGTCTGTATAGAGTTAAATCCTTTACAATTGCCCGCAGTCCTATTTCTTTTGCTTGAAAGATGACAGTTGCTAGATAGATTAAACAAGCTATATCTTCTGCATACCAAGCAGCTGCGAAAGATGTTCTAAATGGATTGAAGACCCGCTAAATCAGGGCAGTGTCCGCCTCCTGGGTAGAGAAGGAGATGGTGTATCTTTGGACCAGATCTGCAGAACGGCCTTGCAGGCTAGAAACTACAGATTTGATGTCTAGGAGGGGGGAAGTAGATTTAAAAAGATACCAACACCAGCAATTCAGCGTCTTTTTTTTACATCTATAATAACATTGTCTTTGCATTCTGTTTATAATTTTGCCATTTAAATATTTTCCCTGTGCTTTTACATTATCTATCCAAGAGCAATGGTTTTGTTTTACAGTTTTACATTTCTTTAATATTTTGTCACATTCTTTTCAGTTGCTTTGAACTATGGAATATATAAGCAAGACCTTCCAGCTCCAGAGGAGAAACCTAAAATTGTAGTTTTTGCTGACATGGGACACTCCTCTTTCCAATTATCTGCCTGTGCCTTCAATAAAGGAAAGCTAAAGGTATGTGTAGTGGTCAAAACATTTATTTCCACTGTAAAATTGCTTTCTAACTGATGGAGTCGGGGCTGTAAGATTATAACTCTAAGGTGACCAATTCCAGTTTATCCTTACTGGCCAACTGCGTAGCATTCTTATTTTGCTCCCATGAGCAATGATAAAGTGATAATGTTTGATTTGAGCAATACATTTACTTTATACCCCAATATCATTTATTATCCTAAGGTTCTTGGCACAGCCTTCGACCCATACTTGGGAGGAAGAAATTTTGATGAAAAGCTTGTTGAACACTTTTGTGTAGAATTCAAAACAAAATACAGGCTGGATGTGAAATCCAAAATCAGAGCCGTTCTGCGCCTCTATCAAGAATGCGAAAAGCTGAAGAAACTAATGAGCAGCAATAGCACCGATCTGCCGCTAAATATTGAATGCTTTATGAATGACCTTGATGTATCAGGGCGTATGAACAGGTGAGTGCAGTCATAAATTATGTCTGTCTTCCATAATAAAATTGGAATTCAGATTATTATTCTTTATTTATATTGTGCTTACATATTCCACAATGCTTTACAGAGGCAATAGGGGTCGTTTACTATTATCCTGGGCAGGGGTACAAGATCACAACTCTTAGTTCTCATGCAGGGAGCACATCTGCCTGGGATCTGGCTGCATCTGTACCTCGCTCCGTATAAAGAGACATGCAGCCATTCATACAGTATGAAAGGCAGGGAACAAATTACAGAAAAAAAAGTGTAGCCATTTTCTGCCCTTTATACCCTGATTTCCATGTTGTAAATGTCCATGGCCTAGTAGAGCTTACATTCATGTTGAAATGTTTTTTTGTTAGACTGGTGCTCTAACTTTAATGAGCTGGAAACCTGAAGATCATGACCTACAGTTAGAAAACAGACACCCTTATAATATAGGAGCATTTGCCTGAGAGCAGTGATTTGTGGCAGCATTACTGCTGGGTAATGTAATAAAACATGCAACATTTGTACTATTTCTAGCAATCAGTCATAATTATCAGCTACCAACTATTGTTCTGGCCCCTAATAATCAGTAAAACGTAGCCTGAATTTAAGGCTAGGTTTTAAGACTAGGTTTACACCGCTAAGGATGCACATTGTTTCTATAGGTCAGCAAACATCAGAGTGATATTATCTCTGAAAGCCTCTCGGTTGTATTTTTCTTCTGTGTATCTCTTAATTCACTTGGCAGTCGTTCTCCGATCATTTTGCAGGGCTGGATTTGAAGATTTATGTTCTGACCTCTTGGAAAGAATAGAAGATCCTCTTCGCTCATTAATGGAACAGACGCAGTTGCGTGCCGAAGATGTCTCTGCAGTGGAGGTCATTGGGGGCGCCACTCGAATTCCAGCTGTGAAGGAGAGGATTGCTAAGTTCTTTGGGAAGGATGTCAGCACGACATTAAACGCAGATGAAGCTGTTGCAAGAGGCTGTGCTCTGCAGGTGGTTATTTTAGAATAAAGGAACCCTTTCAGCATTAGAAAATAGTATAGATTTATTTTGATTCAGTTTCGACTGAAACCTAAGTGTGTATTTTAAATTTTGTAATATCCATTCCCTTTTGAAAAGAACTTCGACTAGATTGTAGGAAAGGTTTATTAAGAAGACACAAATACAACTAAAAGACACTCATACTACTGTTAATGTGGAGGATATCTGGTTTTGAGAGAGGAATATGTGTTTAGTCAGTGTTTAATACTTTTTTTTTTAAGGAGAACTAAACCCTAGACCCACTCCACTGCTCCTCTCCAAGCTCACTCCCTGCAGCATCTATTCTTTTCAGAAGTCTCCCTGTCTCCTGACCTGCAATAAATCTGCAGAGTTTAGCCGCAGAGTTCAAAGGGGCCATCTTCCCCTGTCTTCTGATCCTCTTCTGTTAGACCGGATCTTGGAGGTGAATGCGCAGTTCAATCTATGTTCTGAATCCGCTTCTACTGCACATGTTCCCGCAATTTCTCTTGCCTAGATTGGGGGACACAGGCACCATGGGGATGAAGATCCTGTTGCTTGGAGAAAGGACACTAAAAGGTTAAAGTGGCTCCTCCTCCTCCTGCTCTGGGCTTCATCCCCGCCTACCTCCTCAATCCTCAGTTTTCTTTAGTGTCCTCAGAAGGAGGATGGACACTTCGTGGCTGGGAGCAATGGTACAGATTTATTCAGTATCATGCCACTACTAGGGGTCAGTGTTTCTCTTCCAGAACCCCTCCAGCCAAGGACTTCTGATCTGAAGATGCTCTATAGCCTTCCCACTCTACGGAGGCTGCAGGCTGGGGAGCTCCCCCCCACACTACCCTGGGCACTGGTTCCCGCTCTCCGGAGGCTGCACCAGTAGCCACGACGGAGGGTATGTCTTTTATTGAGCATTCCTGGCTGGCACAAGGAGGTAAGTTAATTCCCTCCTCCCTCCCCCCATTACATGCTGCCTGTCAGCTCTGCAGAAAGGCATTTAGTTTCACTTTCACTGCTATTCTCTCACACAGATTTTCCTAGGCATTTAGTTTCACTTTCACTGCTATTCTCTGACAAAGATTTCCCTAGGCCAGGGATGTCCAAAAGGTAGATTGGGATCTAACAGTAGACCTTTAGCTGGTCATCAGTAGATCTAAAGACACTGTCAACACACTGTTTGTCTAAATCACCCTCCTGTTTCATGCTTTTTATATGATATTTATGTTAAGGTTACAATATACATTTTCTCATGAATCAATATAAGTAATATTTTCTATGGAACAGAATGCTAACAATGCTTTTATAGATGTAGATCATAATGGGACAACAGCACTAAAAGTAGTCCCCGCATGGTAACCCAGTGCCATTCCCAGCGACCTTTCGCGCCACCATCTGGCGCTGCGTCTATATTTCATTGTGCACGAGTCACTGCACACGCGCCTCACGGGCGCCATCTTACTAAGGTACTATACCAAAGCCCGGGAGACCTCTCTGGCGGCCATTTTGGATCCGCATCTCTCTCCAGTACTGAGCGTTTCCAGCCTCACTGTCTCTCACAGAGAAGAACAAGGCACCATTCCTTCCTACCTTGGTGAATAGTTAGTTACACTTCCCTTACTCTTTCTCTAGGGGATTAACACTTCCCTCTCTCTATGGGACCTACTGTGGGGTTTTTCACTACTTCCCTCTGTCTCCACAGATCGCACTCTAAGGGAGAAGTGGTTCACTCCTCTGGACTCTCCTAATATTCCCCAATATCTTACTTACTGGGTTGCACTACATAGTATAGCCATGACGGGCAGGGCAGATGACCAGTCCCTTCCCAAGCAGGCAACTGCATGTACCACCAATGCAATTTAGTATTTGGCATGGGCTACTTGCAGACCTAAATTTGCTAGTGTTTTGGCTGAGCCAATATGTGAAGCCTGTAAGAATGCAGCAGTCACTGCACAATTACAATCCCACACAGCCCTACCAGCCAGCTCTGCGACAGCTACGGCTAATCAAACGAGCTTGGATTCTGAATTGGTGTGCGCTCTATCTCTAGCGGGTCTACAAAACCTAGCCAGAGTTCCAGAGACTCTAAATAAGGTCCTACAGCATCTATCTACAGAGCCTCACAGACTGGTCACTCAGCAGTCGGCCACAAAGCGACCTCTCCTTTCCCCACCTGTTTTGCCTGATGAACAGGAAGAGGCATTGGGAAGAGGGACAGATCCTATCCGCAGATGAATAGGATCAGGATACCCCTAGATCACAATGAGAGGTCGAGAGCCTGATTCAGGCACACCCCACCTTTAGCAGAGCAAACCAATAACATTTTCAAGAGGCAAAAGAAGTCTTCTTGTGTCTTTCCAGCCTATGAACAGCTGGGTGACATTGTTAAAGCACAATGGAAAACGCCAGACCTTAGAGTCCAATTTTCCATCGCTTTACTCAAACTTATCCTTTTACTTTACAGACCTTGGTCTTCACCCCCAGCAGTGGACCCACCGGTCTCTAAATTGTCAAAGACCACCACCATTCCAGTAGTCGATGCGGCTTCCTTTAACGATCCTATCGACAAACGTCTTGAGGGTTTCTGCAAGTCGATTTTTACAGCGGCAGGCAGAACTCTCCGACCTATTATTGCCACCCCATGGGTATCCAGGTCAATGGAAGTTTGGGTGGAACAGGTGGCCCAACTCATGGCTCAGAAGACCCCTCCACAGACCTCTTTCTAGCTCCGATAGTGGACACAAATATATAAATTTGCGTAGCAGTCCTGGACGCGGCTAAGCTCGTCACAAGGGCTTCGGCATAATCCATTGCAGCCAGACGTTTCCTTTGGCTAAACAACTGGTCAACAGATCTTACCTTGAAGTGGTCTCTGCTTGGTCTCCCATTCTCGGAAAACAAAAAACAAAAAAAAAAAAACAACAACTTTTTGGTGCTGAACAGAGAAGGAAAATTCTCAAGCTACAGAGCCAGAGGTCCCAACATGAAAAGCAACATGCTCCGACCCGCCCCAGATTCCAGTCAAGGCAGAGCACTTCTTGATCAGGAAGCAGAGCAGCACCTAAGCCCGCACGGGACAAAACAGCCTCCGCATGAGGAGGTGCCCACCCCTGAAAGCTAAACCCTTTGGCGGACGCTTAAGTCACTTTCGGGAGGTGTGACGGCATAGAGTACTGGAACCCTGGGTCCTACAGATCATTTCTATCTCATAGAATTCGCTCAGCTACCTCCGAGGTGATTTTCCATCTCAAGGCTCCCTACCACAGAACCCAGGCACTCCGCTTTCCATGGGGTTCCACACGCCCTGACTGCCTCCGCGGTAGTAATGGCGGTCCCTCAAAGGTAAAAGGGGCTTCGGTTTCTACTTAAACCTGTTTATAGTACCCAAAAAGGATGGATCTTTTCACCTGGTGCTAGACCTAAAGGCACTAAACGACCATGTAAAGAAGCACCACTTCAAGATGGAATCCATCCAGTCAATCCTAATGTCCCTGGACATAGAGGATTTCAGGGCGGTGATCGACATCAAAGATGCATACCTGCATGTCCCCATACATCCCAACCACCACTGGGTCCTTCACTTTTCAGTGGTAGGAGAACATTGGCAATCCCTGGCACTCCCCTTCAGACTATCCTCCGCGCAAGGGCTATTCACAAAGGTCATGGCTGCGGCTCTAGAGGACCTGCGACTGCAGGGAGTGAGTGTCATACCATACCTGGACGACCAACTGGTAAAGGCCCGTTCCATGGCACTGGCCGCAACTCATCTCCAGACACTAATGCTGTTAGGTTGGCAGATAAACTTCCAAAAATCTCGATTCATACCTTCCCAGAGTACAGAATATTTAGGGCTTGATCTAACTTCTTCATTGGGAAGAGCCTTCCTTCCCCCATCCAAGATCACCTCCATGCAGGGGCTCCTGTCATCTCTGCAGAAAATGGATCAGGTACCTTTAAGGTTGCCATGAGAGTGCTAGGGACTATAGTGTCATCCTGCGATTCCATATGCGCAGCTCCACACCAGAGCCATGCAGAGCCTTACTCCAACACCAGAGGAGGAACTGAGCAAACCTAAACTGCAGGATACCCCTATCAGATCTAGTTTGAACCTCTATCACTTGGTGGCTTTGACCAACAACACTTCCGTCAGGAAAACCCTTCCCCAATCACCAGTGGAAAGTCATCACAACAGTTGCCAGTCTACAAGGTTGGGGAGAAGTATTGGGAGACCTAACCGTACAGGGACGTTGGTCACAGAAAGAACTACTCCCCATCAACATCCTGGAATTAAGAGCAATCTACCTGTCATTGCTCCAATGGTCAGGCAGACTTCAAGATCTACCTGTAAGAATACAGTCAGGCAATGTGACAGCGTTGGCTTACATCAACCACCAAGGAGGCACAAGGAGTCAAGCTGCCCTCGCAGAGGCACAGCAAATTCTTCTGTGGGTGTAAAACACGGTACCAGCTATCTCCGCAGTTCATATCCCTGGAGTGGACAACTGGATAGCAGATTTTCTCAGCCGAGAGACCTTAGATCAGGGAGAGTGGAGCCTACACCCAGAGGTTTTTTCAACTGATTTTGGCAAGGTGGGGCACTCCGGAAGTAGACTTAATGGCATCCAGGTACAACAACAAGCTTACGAGGTTCTTCACAAGAAGCAATGACCCTCTGGCCCTAGCATGGACACACTGGTGGTTCCGTGGCAGTTTCACCTAGCATATGTCTTCCCACCACTGGCACTTCTGCCAAGGGTAATCAAGAAGGGTAGAAACAGTTGTAGTGGCACCCTACTGGCCACACCACACTTGGTTCGAAGAGCTCATAAGTTCATCAGTGGACGCACCATTCCACCTTCCAGACAGAATGGATCTGTTATCTCAGGGACTGATCCTCCACCTGAGTTCACCATGGCTGGATTTAACGGCATGACACTTGAAGCCATAATCCTAGCCAGATCAGGAGTTCCAAAACAGGCCATACCGACCTTACTAAGGGCCAGAAAGCCCGTCTTCGCACGCATCTACCACAGGGTATGGAGGACATTCATATCCTGGTGTAAATCTAAAGCCAAAGACCCACAGTCCTGGGACGAAAGTAGCCTATTGTTATTCCTTCAGGAGGGTTTAGAAATAAGGGCTGGCACTCAGTTCACTGAATGTTCAGGTATCAGCCTTATCTATCCTTTTTCAGCAGCAGCAGCTTGCAATGCTGCCCAACCTCAAGACCTTCCTACAGGGAGCATTGAGGATGATACCTCCATACCGTCATACAATCCCTCCCTGGGATCTCAATATGGTACCTTCTGTATTGCAGGAGCAACCGTTCGAGCCATTGGCTCAATTCCATTACCTCTGCTGACTCTTCAGGTAGTTTTCTATTAGCCATCACTTTGGCTAGACTAGTTTCAGAACTAGCAGCTCTCTCTTGTCGTCCACCATTTTTGATTTTTTACAAGGACAAGGCGGTGCTGAGACCTACCTTGGATTTCTTCCTAAGGAGTTCCATCTTAACCAGGACCTGGTGGTTCCTTCATTTTGTCCTGAACAAAAGACAAATTTGGAACAGTTACATACGTAGATGTGGTTCGTTCTCTCAGAACATACACCAGGGCTACCAAGAGTAGAAGGAAGCTAGACAACCTCTTTGTCTTACCAGAAGGACCACGGAAAAGCCTTAAGGCATCTAAGGCCACCAATGCAAGATGGATTAGGTCAACAATCTTGAAGGCCTATGAGGTACGAGGTAGGGCCACACCCTTCCGGGTTCAGCTCATTCTACTTCTTCACTCAGCACTTCTTGGGTGGTTCATCTCCAGGCTTCAGCAGAACTGGTCTGTAGGGCTGCAGTGTGGTCATCCACACACACCTTTTCCAAATTCTACAAGGTGCATACATTCGCCTCAGCCGAAGCGAGCTGGTGGTTATTCCCTGAACACTAGGGGTAAAAAGTCCCGCCCTCATGGGTAGCTTTGGGACGTCCCCATGGTGCCTGTGTCCCCCAATCTAGGCAAGAGAAAAATAGATTTTTGTACTTACCGTTAAATCCTTTTCTCTTGTCCTACATTGGGGGACACAGGCCTTCCCTCCCTGTATTAGTTCATGTTAATATTGATCAGGTAATATCTTATATAATTTTTGTTGTTCAAATACCAACAATTTCAAACAGCAGGTGGTTCATACCGTGCTTAGCTTGCATTGGGGAGGAGCTCCTTCTCTTCACATGGGCAATTGGTAGGGCTCGTCATCTCTTCTTCGGTCAGAAAACTGAGGATTGAGGAGGTAGGCGGGGATGAAGCCCAGAGCAGGAGGAGGAGGAGCCACTTTAACCTTTTAGTGTCCTTTCTCCAAGCAACAGGATCTTCATCCCCATGGTGCCTGTGTCCCCCAATGTAGGACAAGAGAAAAGGATTTAACGGTAAGTACAAAAATCTATTTATCCGTCTGTGTCGGCAACTAATTGAAAAGGTCAGAAGACAGACAGCAGATGGTGCAAGTCTGCAGATTTATAGCAGGTCATCATGCAGTGAGACTTATGAACAAAAATAGCTCTTGCGGGGAGGGAGCTTGGATGGGGGGTGGTGGAGGATAGGATGGGTAGGGTTTAGTTCCCCGACTACTAAATTGCAACTTTGTTTGTACAACAAAATGTAAGGAAAGCAAAGGGATATTGTAACCTGCTGTCACAGCTGAGAGTCACCCACTGTGCAATTTCTATAGCTCACGTTAAGTAGATAGTTAGGTAGATACAGGGCCATGTCATATTAGACGTTTTTCTGCCATTCCACTTTCTCCCACCGCAATACCACTGTGCACACTAAACCCATTTTAATTTGTCTTGCTCTGGAGCAGTCTGCAAAGGACAGACCAAAGAATATTTAGCCATCAATCTTTTTACACCATATGCAATTTAATGATGGTGCAGAGGCATTTCTGTAACAGTAAGTATGTTGGAGTTTCTTATATCTGTTTCTTTTTGCAGTGTGCGATCCTTTCTCCAGCGTTCAAAGTGAGGGAGTTCTCCGTCACAGATGTTGTTCCTTACCCCATCTCTCTGAAATGGAGCACTGAAGCAGATGAGACTGAGGGGTAAGTGTAAGTTGGGAGCAATAAGTTATGGAGCAGTTTCTCCTTTATCCTCTACCTCGTAATGGCTTGTTACAATCTCACAGGGCCTCAGAATATTACTCCCGTACACTGTTATAAATTCATTACTTATGTGAACAGTAAACCGATCCTGGGATTCTTAATTAGGATTGGTGTATTAAAATAGGTTTTATGAACGACATAACCACTTGTGGTGTTTGAACTCTAGGGCTGAATCGGCCACCCCAAAACCGGCAGAAATGGTTTGGGTCATTCATGTGTTAATTATGTGGCTTAGATTGGATCCATAGTTTTCTGAAAGATGCAGGTTGACCAATTCCAGTGTTTTGTCCAAGTTAATCCTGACCAATAGAAAAATGTTTGGACCACCATGGAACAGACACTGCCAGTGATCCTTATAGACATCAATCTTTTTGCATCTCAACAACCTTGCTTTCTGTTAAAGGGGATCTTTCCTTGAAAATGAAAATTTAATATAAACGTCATCTCACTGAAATAAGACACTTCTTAAATACACTTAAAAATGCTGTACCGTTTAAGAAATAATCAAGTTACTCTTCAGTATCTCACTCTCCACAACCTGTCACTCTTCATGCTGAGGTCTGGGTCCGATTTTGATTGACAGGTAGGTGGAATGCGTCATTAAAGGGGGCTCTATCTCTTAGCAGAATAACTCAAATAACGGACTCCAGCACAAACAAAAGGAAACAAAATAACAGACTCTGGCAAACACCCTTCACCTAGAGAAACCGAATTTCCATTAGAGCTGGTCATTTTCAAAGAGTGATCTCCTAGGTTAAGCGTGTAACCCCCCCCCCCCCCCCCACACAAAGGATGTATTAGACCTAACTGTCAATCAGTGGCGTAACTACTGGGAGAGCAGGGGGCCCGGCAGCACGTCCCACGCCAGGGCCCACCCCCTCCAGTTACATCACTGCTGTCAATCAAAAACTGGCTCCACCTACTGCATGAAAACAAAATAGAGAGAGACAGGTTGCTCAGAGGGGCACAGTGAAGAGTAACTTTAGTATTTCCTAAATTTTAAATAATTATATTTAGAAAATTTCTTATTTCGGCAAGATGAAGCTTATATTACATTTTCATTTTCGCGATAGATCCCCTTTAACAATGGTGGTTTAGGACCCAAAAATTGGGTGATTTTTACGTGCACCTAGATAACAGGCAGATTAGAGTTAATAATTAAATCAACCCACTCTCAGTGAACAACATTAGTGTATGTTACAAAGTTTGAAACTACAGAAAAGGCATCAATTGATCTTTTTATAACAATGATTTTGTTTCACTGTTCAGAGTCCATGAAGTTTTCAGCAAAAACCACGCTGCTCCTTTTTCTAAAGTTCTCACCTTCTACCGAAAGAATGCTTTCCAGATTGAAGCTTTTTACTCTGATCCTTCTGCTGTCCCCTATCCAGAATCAAAAATAGGTAATGACTAGTTCCACAAGTTTATTTAAAAGTTGCTAAATTATCAAGTCTTAATACTCGGCCATCTACTGTAAATCCCTTGCAGTGTTTAAGTGACTTGATTTATTATCTTTTAGGTCAATTTGTTGTGCAGAATATTTGTGCAGCTAAAGATGGCGAGAAGTCGAAGGTGAAAGTGAAGGTACGCGTGAACACGCATGGCATTTTCAGTGTCTCCACTGCTTCCATGGTAGAGCGAATGGAAGTGGATGAGTCTGAGGAGCAGACTGGGGAAATGGTTGGAGATAACCAGAGCGCTACTGAGACCCTGGAAACCGATGTAAGTATTTCACAATAGTAGCACTTGGTGTTAGAGCTGTCTTGTTTTGGAGGCATTTTCTTTGTCTTTAAAGAACAGTTCAGTGTAAAAATAAAAACTGGGTAAATAGATAGGCTGTGCAAAATAAAAAAAAAAACTGGATGTCTAACATAATAGACAGAACACAACTTCCTGCTTTTCAGCTCTCTAACTAGCTCTCTAGTCCAAGTTGGGCCACATGGGACATAATTGTTCAGTGAGTTTGCAATTGATCCTTAGTATGCAGGTCACATTCAAAAGCCCATGTGCCCCCCCTCAAGTCACTGACTGGTTACTGCCTGGTAACCAATCTGTGGAAACCAAGAGAGCTGCAAAGCAGGAAGTAGTGTTCTGGCTATTATGTTAGACATCCAGTCACTCCAGCCTTTATACATTACATTTTTTGGCTAACCAACTATATTAGAAACATTTTTTATTTTGCACAGCCTATCTACTTACCTATTTACCAGGGATATACCGAATCCACTATTTTGGATTCGGCCGAACCCCCGAATCCTTTGAGAAAGATTCGGCCGAATACGGAACTGAATCCTAATTTGAATATGCAAATTAGGGTGGGAAGGGGAAATATATTTTACTTCCTTGTTTTGTGACAAAAAGTCACATTATTTCCCTCCCCACCCCTAATTTGCATATGCAAATAAGGATTTGGTTTCGGTTCGGCCTGGCACAAGGATTCAGCCGAATCACGAACCGAATCATTTATTCGGTGCATCCCTACTATTTACCCTGTTTTTATTTTTATATTGAATTCCTTTAAAAGAACACAATGGATTTGTTCGAGAAAATCATGAGGATAACATTTCTATAGACGTTTGTGTTTACCATCTTTTTTTCTTGTCTTAATATCCACTTATCTGCCCGGTGTACATTCTTCCTGCATCTTTTTGTGCCTGGGTTTTCCTTACAGAAAGGTGTCCAGCAAGACAGCAGTGATGCTGGAACACAGCCCCAGGTACAAACTGATGGGCAGCACTGTCCCCCTTCACCCGAGACATCCAGTGGGGATCATAAAATGACTGAAACTGACAAAGTGAGTGATAATATATTTTATTAAGCCTTCATTTCATTTGTCTGCTTGAATTCCTTTGTAGTTGTTGTTGCTGCTGTTAAATGGCCACTATACCCTCATTTATAAGCAGAATTGTACAGGTAAATACCTATGGCAGCATAAACTTTTGCCTCAAATCCCAGAGCCCACAATGCCAGAGCCCTAAGGGTTCAGTAGGATCCATCCATTTGGGATTTGTGGAGCCTACACTTTGCATCCTGTACTGAATTCAGCAAAGGTGCAGAATGCTGCAGCCACAACAACACCTTCTTGTACATAATGTCTGTCATAGGCAGGTTGTAATTGTAAGACTCAACTTCATTATAGTCCCATTGGTGCACACTTGGGGGTGTCCAAAATACCACCTATCATAAGTACATATTTGCTCTGTATACATAGGGGCAGGTACAGGTCTTTGGAAGACTAACCAGCCTGCAGTTTTGAAGTGTATTTAGATATTTAATGTAAATGGGGAAGTATACATCCTTTTTTTTTTTTTTGTCTAGAAGGCTCATAGGAAAACAATAAAAATGAGGGTGTACTGGCCCTTTAACTATTTAGGACCATTCTTCTACTGTCCCTTATTGGATGCTCCTGCCTCAGGGGAAATGGAAAGGGACATCCTAATAAAGCAGACAAGGGTGCAAGATATGTAATAATGTCATACTTAAAACAACTATGAACATTAAAGGGATACTTGTGCGGGGAAAACTTGTTTTTTTCAATAGGCATCAGTCAATAGTGCTGCTCCAGCAGAATTCTGCACTAAAATCAGATTTTTTAACAGAGCAACCCTAGGTCGTGTTTGCATTGCTAAAAGTGCAGATGGCAACTACCTGCTATAAATTTGAATACAAACTTGATTATTTCAGAAACAATGCAGAATTTTTAATTTAATGTATTTAGAAAGTTTCAATGATGAAGCTGATATTACATATTTTCCTTTTTGTGAGAGTTCCCCTTTAATATCAGACAGAGCAAATGAGGATAATAGGCTTCATTCTTGTCTAGCACATTATAGAGCTGCTAATCTACATGGAGGGCTGTGAATGGTTCTTGTCACAAATCATTTAAATGATGTGTATTGTTGAAATTTCATGTATTATGACTTGCCTGGGAGTCTTTGTTTTCACCCCATTCAGATAAATGTTTCTATTGAGCAAGGTCTTTAGCTGGTGGCTCTTAATAGAACAATCTGAAAGCCCAATTAGGATGGCATTATAAAACATCCATTAGCAGTGACACTCTAACGTTCCACACCTAGTGAATTCTAGTTCTTTGTACCGATTTCGAAACATCGTTTCCAGGGAATGACTCTGTTTCTTTCTACTTTTGAATACAGGGCAATGAAAAGAAAACGGATCAGCCTCCAGAAGCGAAGAAGCCCAAGATAAAGGTGAAGAACATAGAGCTGCCCATTGAAACAAATCTTATATGGCAGCTGAGCAAGGACCTTCTCAATATGTACATTGAGAACGAGGTGAGCTGAAAACTATAATGTTGTAAATCTGGAAGAGAGACTGCAAAGAAAGTAATTTGCCAAATCCGCTATGGAAAGATGTTTTCCTGCTGTAGCATTTTGGTCAACTGTTTAAAAGCAAGCTCATTGGTTGTTACTGCTCCTGGGGAAACGTTTGAGACTCTTCTTGCATATGGTGCATACCTCATACCATCATTGATATAATTGCGTCATATTTCTTCGTGCAGAGACACCCGGTCAGATTCGGGGAGATTAGTCGACAAATCTCCTCTTCTTCAGGGCGACTAATCTTCCCGAACTACCTTTCCGCCGGCTACAATGTAAATCCGCGGCTGGATGGGACTCTGAGCGCTTTGTTTCCTCGCCATCCAGCCGACGATTTAAATTGTAGCCGGCGGGAAGGCCGTTTGGGAAGATTATTCGCCCCAAAGAAGGCTCCCCAAATCTGACCGTATGTCTCTGCCCTTAGAGGGTCAAACAGCTCTTTATATTATTAAAAGTCAGAAAGCGTATTTGTGCAATGCATCGCTCTGTTGTCTGCCCTTCCTCTCCAAATTACATTCTGGGAGCAAACTGAAGCCTTTGACACATTGTTGTATCGGCATTGGAAGTTACACACATTGCAGGGAAATGGCCCCCTATGGAGCCTTACAGGTGGTCACCATCTTGTAACTTTGTTAAACATCTTTGCAAGACCAAGACTGTGCACATGCTCAGTGTGGTCTGGGCTGCTTAGGGATCGTCATAAATTATCAAAACAACACAAGTCAAAGAAGCCGATACAGCAAGACTGATTAATAATCAGAATATGCAGACTGCACTGGGTCCTGTGTTGTCATGTAATCTAATGTGGATTTTATAGTTTTTGTATTGTTTAATACAAACTTTCTCCAACTCTGCAGAACCAGTGGCTGTCGCAAAATAATCCTCCAAATAGAATCCCAGTTTATTTGTTTAAATCTGGCTCCATGATCTTTGTCCCTGCAGATGGAGTTGAAAACAGTAAAGGGAATGTAAAGGCAAAAATAAAATCCAATACAAATCTCTACACAGTTGCCGACTGCTCTACAGGGAAACAAACAAAGCTGCTTGAGAGTTCTGCATGGCTGGGAAGTAAGGCGGGGGCTCCCCCTGCTGTTCATAAGTATGATTGTTTCCCTGCTCAGCAGTTAGGGACCATCTGACAATTCCTATCCACAGCAGTAAATGAAGGGAGAATTTCACTGCATACAGTCGGGTTTCTTATAAAAACAGTACACATTTTTTAATTAAATTATATATGAGATAGGTTTCTTTTTCATTAAAGAAAGTAAAAATGAGATTTTATTTTTTTGCCTTTACATGCCCTTTAAGAATGCTAGGCGTGAAGTGTAATGTAGTATCCTAGTATTTAGGAAGCCTGGTGCCATTAGCTTGGGTCACACCTATGAAGTGCAAGCAGTATGTACCTGTGTCTCTCAAACAGACCAATAATGATAATAACCTTTGACTTAGCACTGATTTGCATCTCTTAAGTTAATGTAATTTCTTCTAGTATCCATCTCGAAATGTTGACATTTGTAGGACAACCCATGCTCTAAATGCCATCTTTTAAGTCAACCTATTCATTTGTCCGTGAAGAAGTCACTATGTCAACATTCATTGTTCTTAGGGCAAAATGATCCTTCAAGATAAACTCGAGAAAGAGAGGAACGACGCCAAGAATGCTGTGGAGGAGTACGTCTACGAGTTCAGAGACAAACTCGCTGGGCCTTACGAAAAATTTGTCAGTGATAAGGTACGGCTCATTGTACTGCGGCCTGCTTTGTGTGGGTGGCATTTTACAACGCATCTGTGTTTTCTACAGGGCTCGATGTTTGTGTTACATCTCAAATTCTGTAATTGCAGTATCAGTCTTACACAATACAAAAAAGGCTTGTCTGTTATGTATCAGCTTTCTACACCCACATGAATTTGTACTCCCATGTACAGCAGGAGTGGGAGCTGTTTTGTACATTTGTTTCTGGATATATTTATAACGAGCATGTGGCTGCCTGACCTTGCTAGCTTATTTTAAATACTCTTGCTGCGTTAGGGAAAGGAATATGAACAGTTGGATGTACTGCTGAGTGAGATGCCCACATAACACAGAAATCCCTAATATACCCATCACAGTTACCCGTTACTTCAAAAAGTATAAATAAATGCCATTTTCTATGCTGAAATCCAGCTGTTTAACAGTTCTTCTCTTTCTGCATCATTTGAAATCCTGGCAGGGAAGGAGGGACTAAACACTGATGTTACAAATTGTAACAACTTCTCCACAGCTTACAGACAGCATGCAGGAACTACATAACCCACAATGCATTGCACTGTGATGTTCCATTCCTTATTGAAAACACATGTGCAGGGAATTGTGGGGTTTGGAGGATACAGTCTAAGGACAGATGGCTGTTCATACAAAGTAACAGTAGTCAGACAGCTCAGCAAAGTAGTCAGACAGATCAGCAGGAGAGCAGGGGGCTAGGCTTGGGGAGCTGTCGGAAACCATTAAAAATCATGAAAAGTCTGCATATTTTTTAAATGATGTATATTGCAAAGTTGCTTGAAATTAAAAAAAAAATAAAAGCTTAAGTTGTGTTTTTGTGGCGTTCCCCTTTAAATGCATACTGCAACTGTGAATAAAATGTTTTCAAATATCTGCAAAGGTGTGTTGCCTATAAGTATCTGTTGCACCTGTTTAATTATTAGCCAAATGGCCCATCTTCTCTGAGCAGAGAGATAAAGTATTTCATAGATCACACATTCGTCTTGCAGGACCAAAGCAGATTTCTAGAGCTTCTAACAGAAACGGAGAACTGGCTGTATGAGGATGGGGAAGACCAACGCAAGCAGGTGTATATTGAGAAGCTGGAAGAGCTGAAGGTAAGCAACCAGCCTTGTGAGCTCAGAGATAAATTAAAGCTTATATACTGGACATGCTGTAACAGCCCAATAACTGCAATGATCCAGGCCTTTAAAGATGCCCAGCTCCCCTGCCTTCTTAGGACATCTTCAACGTCGGTGGCACTGCACATGCTCAATGTACTCTAGGCTGCTGAGATGTAAAGCTTAGGTGTCAGAAAATTATCAAAACCGGAAGAAAGTGAAGTTAAATCTGTCACTGAAGCTGCAAATTGAAAAGCAGTATGGGCTGTTGCAATTGATCAACGCCTAGTTTATCTAATATCCCAAAATGCAACGTAAACAGTTGGACTGTTTCTCTCACTCTATCGTTTAAAGGGATCCTGTCATCGGAAAACATGTTATTTCCAAAACACATCAGTTAATAGTGCTGCTCCAGCAGAATTCTGCACTGAAATCCATTTCTCAAAAGAGCAAACAGATTTTTTTATATTCAATTTTGAAATCTGACATGGGGGGTAGACATTTTGTCAATTTCCCAGCTGCCCCTGGTCATGTGACTTGTGCCTGCACTTTATGAGAGAAATGCTTTCTGGCAGGCTGCTGTTTTTCCTTCTCAATGTAACTGAATGTGTCTCAGTGGGACATGGGTTTTTACTATTGAGTGTTGTTCTTAGATCTACCAGGCAGCTGTTATCTTGTGTTAGGGAGCTGTTATCTGGTTACCTTCCCATTGTTCTGTTGTTAGGCTGCTGGGGGGAAAAGGGAGGGAGGTGATATCACTCCAACTTGCAGTATAGCAGTAAAGAGTGACTGAAGTTTATCAGAGCACAAGTCACATGACTGGGGGCAGCTGGGAAATTGACAATATGTCTAGCCCCATGTCAGATTTCAAAATTGAATATAAAAAAAAATCTGTTTGCTCTTTTGAGAAATGGATTTCAGTGCAGAATTCTGCTGGAGCAGCACTATAAACTGATGCAGTTTGGAAAAAACATGTTTTTCCATGACAGTATCCCTTTAACTTTTAGACCACAAAGCTCACGTGAAAAATGGAAAGCTAGCTTTTCACATTCAAGTGAATTGTAGGCAACAGTTTCAGCCACTTCGTGTGCCATAAGCCTCTCCATCATTCCTTTGCCTACCTGAAAAAAAAGCAACTCTACTGGCAATGGTACAGCGCTGGATATGTGAAACCTTATCAAGGCTTTAAAGATTTCATGTACTTCTATTCAATGTTTTTTTTATGTTTACCTTGCAGAAACGTGGCACTCCAATACAGAACCGGTCTAGAGAGGCAGAAGAGCGTCCAAGAAAGTTTGAAGAGCTCGGACAGAGACTTCAACACTATGCCAAAATTGTAGAAGAATACAGGAATAAGGTACTGTATGTATATATATATATATATATAGATATATATATAGATATATATATAGATATATATATAGATATATATATAGATATATATATAGATATATATATATATATAGATATATATATAGATATATATATAGATATATATATAGATATATATATAGATATATATAGATATATAGATATAGTCCCTATTTGGTCACAAGTCTGTCTTCATGGGTTTCTGTAATGTGGAACCTGGTTGGTTGGGATGGAATGGAGGAAGTTGCTCACTACACAAATTACACAATATATTGTATTGGAATCCGAAAATGCCTTTATTCTCTAATCAAAATGCCCTGGGTCAGTTGCTCTTGTTCTTTAACCTGGATGATTGAATTCTGGAATAAAAACATTATTTTGAATTTTTACTGTATCCATGATTTTCTGTCCTTCATCCAGTCTTTGAATGGAGTGTGATAGATACTTTTGAATTGATTGAATTCTATAGTGTGTATTTTATATGAATGATATATAGGCTGCAGCATCCTTTGTTTATGTATTATTGCTTTGCTGCAAGCTTGGGATTTGCTACCAAAGGATACTGAATGATCGGTGGGTTGCGTTCATGTTATATGGAGCCTGCTACTCATCTTGCTATCCTGTCTGTTTGATTTACAGAGTGAAGCCTATCAACACATCAGCAGCACTGACATGGAAAAGGTGGAAAAATGTGTAAGAGAGACCATGGAGTGGATGAATAATGTGATGAATGCACAGGCAAAGCAGAGACTGGATCAGGACCCGGTGGTGAAAGTGCATGAAATCAAAGCAAAATGCACAGTAAGTGTGTACTCTGGCAATGTATATCAATACAGAATGAGCACCTTGTAGGACACTGACAATTTTGGAAGAAATGGGTTTTGTTGCAACCATTCGTTTGTGGTCACTATGGGATTACACAGCAACATTAAGGACTATGGTACACAGCCTTTTCCTCCATAAAAAATAAAATAGTCCCTATATTGTTTGCACTTTGAAGGATCACCTAGAACCAGTGGGTTTACTGCCAGTTGGGCAGGTTCAGGATGAAATTTGGGCAATCCTTGCTAGTTTGGGTTGAATGTGGGTCAGAGTGGGGAAAGTACACTTCTCTGCTCCTGAAGATTCCCTGCACAGAAGTAGCATTCAGAGCGAGAAGATGCAGGTACAGGATGGGCACAGGTCCTACAATGGCAACATTTTGCAGGTTAAGGTTTAGCAGGTTATAGTTGCGTGTGGGTTGAGTTTTTCCTGACCCCCCCCCGCACCCATGACAAATTTGCAGCTCTTTCTCATTGGGGTATTTGTGAGCATCTTATCCTGTGGTGCATTTCTATATTTCCTCCATAACTGATCTAAGTCTGGCCTGTCTGTAGTCCAGTCAAGGGGACATAAAGGTCGGACAGGACAAAGGGGGCATGGTCTGTTAAGGAGGGGGGGTTGGGCCAATTGTGGGAAGGGTTTGGGGGTAATGGGACATGGCTAATCCAGATGAGGAGTGAGGCCAGTCAATACAGTTTTTAATCAGGCTTTTTTTTTTGTTGCTGGGTCTGTCTGCAGTTTAAACCCTTGCTATTAAAATACCCTACATAGACCCCCTCCCTGCTCCCCCCCCCCAGCCTAGGTGGTACCTTTGCTAAATGCCCCTAACTCTTTGCTAACCCCTCAGTGCAGATTCTGTCCAGTTCACAGGCGCCATCTTTAGCCGCTTCGGTAATCTTCTAGGTCTTCCGGCGCTTTGGCAATTTGCGTGACTTTCTGCGCATGCGCAGTTGTCTCGAAACACAAGATCGCTCCAACTGCACATGCGCCGCTACGGCACTTACTTCATGAAGATTACCGAAGAGAAGAAGATGGCGGCTGTGAACTCTGATGCCCTGAATCTGCACCGAGGGCTAAGTAAAGAGTTTGAGGCATTTAGCAAAGATAGCACCTAGGCTGGGGGGGGGGGAGAGCAGGGAGTGGGGTCTATGTAGGGTAGGGAATTTTAGTAGCAAGGGTTTACTTCTCCTTTAAAAAGCCAACTGTCAGGGGGTCTGAGAGAGCAATGATCAAATAACCTGAGCCTCATGGGTAAGATTGAGCTTTTAGAGCTGTGTGCCTTAGGAAGCTCCCATGGGCCACCTTTTTTTCTGTTGTGTTGGCCTCTATCCCTTAATGTGTCCAATGTTTGTTTTCTTTAGTCTTTGGACAGCAGCTGTCATGGAATAGTATCACAACCAAAACCCAAGGTTGAATCTCCAAAAGAAGAAAAATCTGTAAATGGCGTCAATGAAAACCATGAAGACGGCACCAACAGTGAAAAGCACAAGAATAACCCGACCCAACCGCAGCAGAACGGAGCATGTCATCCTAATGAAAAGAGCACCATTGACATGGACTTTGATTAATGGGCTGGATTTAACCTTTTGCAGCGAAAGTAGCCTGCCGGAAGTCATTCCATGCAAACTGGTTGTAAATTAAGAATTACTTGTTTTTGTTTTGTTCTAATATTTCAGTAAGAGGCGACCAAACACTGTTTAAGGGACTATTTATTAAGACATGTTTTAAAGAAAAAAAATGGTTACTTTTTTTTATGTGTTATGTATTTTCCTTCACCATATGATACATGGAATGCGTATTGACTCCAAAATTGCCTCGGTTACTTGAAAAACAAATTCCTGTGGAATTGTCAACTTCATATTGAGGCTTCTTTGTAGATGAAATCTTTCAGAACACAACAGGCTTCTCGCTGGTGTTTAATAAAGCACCAGAAAAACAGCATTTCCGTTCATTTTCCTTTAAAATGTACTTACATGCCGCAACAAGCCACAAGACTCTCAGAAACATCTTCCAAACTATGAGTTTATTCTTGACTTTATTCCTTCATACACATATTTGTCTCTTTGTCCAATTGTTTTATTACTGGAGTTTTAGGGGTGGGGAAAAACAACTTTTGTTGTTGACACAACCAGATATTACATATATTTTATTTCCCCTTGAGTTTGTTTAGAGAAAGCCACAGTGAAAGATGTGCTGATAGTGTTGTGCCTGTCATGGAGCCTTCTCTGAACTTTAATAAATAAAGTTCTTGACTCAAAGTTGGTCTGGCTTTTATTTTTCTAACATAATGATTTTAAAATATTTTGGCAGTTATCTGGTTATCAGGGACCAAGTTACAGGGGGCACTGCACCAATGAGGCGAGTTGAGAAACTCACTTTAGTTACCTGGGATGGCAAAAATGCTGTTCTAGCATCCAGGACCCCCTCTGCTGGCATTGTGGTCCCGGAGCCAAAATGGGGAGCAGCAGCAGCAGCAATGTCTCAGGCAGCAGAGGGATTAGAATCGCCCCTGACAAGTTACCCTACTAACTAGGCGGAGTTTTTAATAAAAAGTTGGGAGATGAATAAAAGAGGCCCCATGTGTAATAAATGCCACTAAGTTAGCCCAGGAGTAGTGATGGGCGAATTTATTGATTGACAGGTAAGTCTAATAAGTCTTTTTTTAGGATGGTCTCCATTTCTTAGAAGATGTTTTTAGAACTAAAGGTGGCCATACACGGGCAGATTAAAGGACCAATATCGGCAGTTTATCCGCCTGTGTGTGGGGGCTCCCGACGGGTCCTCCCGATCGATAGGCTAAAAATCGGGCAGATATCAATCGGGCAAGTTTGATTTTTCTGCGATCCAGAACCGCATTGGCTAGTTGATTCTGTCCTGTGACCCGTCGGCGCCCATTCACAGCATTGCAATCCGTTTGGATCCACCTGATATCGCCCTGCTGTTAGTGGGCATAGATTAAGATCCATTTGTTAGCGACCTTGCCAAACGAGCGGATCTAATAGTGTTTGGCCGCCTTAACTGAAATAACCAACTCCAGCAGAAATGAAAGCTAACAAAATAATAGACTATATGCAAAGAAATAGGATTCCCACCAGATCTGGTTATCTGGAAAGAGTGGATTCGAATACATCTTCTAGGCAAAGGGAGCACAAAGGATGTATTCAACCTAACTCATAAATAACCGACTCCACCTCCTGCGTGAAGAGAGACATGTTGCTCAGAGGGGGGAGAGTCAAGAGTAAGTTAATTATTTCCTAAACCGTTCAGATTTTTTTTTTCTAAATTGATTATATTTTGAAAATGTCTTATTTCAGTGAGATGAAGCTTATATTAAATATTCATTCTTTTGCTATAGATCCCCTTTAAGTATCTCTGAACTATAAGCTTTTGCATAATGTTTGCATTACACACAGGGAGGGAGAGATTCATTTTCAAAAATTATGGGAACAATTAGAGCAACAACAAAGTTGTTTCTGATCGGGGGAAGGCCACCAAGTAGTAGTAGTAATAATTACATTGTGTTATTTCATCATGGAATAATCCAGTGCCTGAATCCAACTGATTCTATTGATTAATATAGAACCAGTCTTGTAGGAAAGTTCTACTTATTTGAAAGAGTTGAAGTTTTCCCTGCAGCCCACACTCCAGAGTTCTTATAAAGGTTCTGCTGAATGGCAAGTGATCAGGAGTAGCGGCCTTTAGACAAGAGGTCGAGGCTTCTCTATTCTTTTTAATTAATTTCTGGACAATCAAAACAATATGCTTAGTGCAAAAACAAACTTCGATTTCAGACAATTTTCCTGCCTCGCTTTTTATGCAGTCCAGACAAATGGCAAACAAATCGGAAACAGGCAAAATATTTTTTGAGAATATTTTTATTATTTAACAAATAGATTAAAAACACCCAAATTCACTTTTATGAAGATAAATTTAAAAAAAAGCATCTTAGCTGGCGATTGCATTTTCCTTAAAACGTAACACTAAAAAATACATACACAAACAGGCCATTTCTATGTGTCTGCGTCTGATAATATAAAGCTTTGGAAAGGATCATTGGCAGCTGCCGATACATTGGGCTTTTCAACGGTTACAGGGTTGCTTGACAGATCAAAGTATCGGAGGGTATGAAAGACGTTTGGCCCACCATGATCCAAAGGTTTATGTGCAATCTTGTGCCTCTCTTGCCGTAACCTGCAAATAGTAGATCAAATATTAATTGTGTTGAATATTGGGTAGTGCCACATGATATGTATTTTGCTGGGTGGGGAGAAGCCTATAAGGCATTTTGATTGCTGGGCAGACAGGGGAAGTATCAACTTGAAAAATAGAGGTCTGGGCAATATAAAATTGGTAGAATTGGTGAGACAGTAACATAGGCTTTTGCTCACTTCAGTCAGGACCGGATTTACTATCCAGATGCCCCTAGGGTGGCTCCGCTCGCCCCACCCCTGTCTGCTTCTCCTCCCCTTCCCTGTCTCCTTCTACTCCCCTTCCCCTCCTTGTCCCCATCTCCTTCTCCTCCCTGTCCCTTCCCCATATCTTTCTCCTCCCCTTCCCTGTTTCTTTCTCCTTCCCTTCTCCTACCTGTCCCCTTCCCCGTCTCTTTCTCCTTCCTGTCTCATATCCTTCTCCTCCACGTCCCCTTCCCTGTCTCTCTCTCCTCCCCATCCCCTTCCTTGTCTCTTTCTTCTTCTCGTCGCCTTTTCCTACCTGTCCCCTTCCCCATCTCTTTCTCCTCCCCTTCCCTGTCTCTTTCTCCTCCCCGTCCCCTTCCCTGTCTCTTTCTCCTCCCCATCTCCTTCTCCTAGCTGTCCCCTTCTCTTTCTCCTCCTCATCTCATTCTCCTCCCCGTCCCCTTCCTTGTCTCTTTCTCCTTCCAGTCTCCTCCTACCTGTCCCTTTCCCCGTTTCATCTCCTTCTCCTCCCTGTCCCCTCCCCTGTCTCTTTCTCCTCCCCGTTCCCTTCCCTGTCTCTTTCTCCTTCCTGTCTCCTTCTCCTACCTGTCCCCTTTCCCATCTCTTTCTCCTCCCCGTCTCATCTCCTCCTATCCATCCCTTTCCCTGTCTCTTTCTCCTCCCCGTCCCCTTCCCTGTCTCTTTCTCCTCCCATTCCTCTCTACGTCCCCTACCCATACACTTCCTGCGAGTTTGCCCATGCACGTGTAGAACTGCACTGGAGACATTTTTGAATCTCCCGCATGCCAGTCTCCGGTGCTCGCACTTGGATGCGGATGAGCGGCATGCCATCCCTGAAATTCTGCCTTCCTAGGCCCAGGCCTTTCTGGCATTGCCACAAATCCTGCCATGATTTCAGTATACCAACTTGAAGCCCCAACTTAGGGCCCCACAAAAAAATCATGGTGTATTCACCAAACATTATGGTAAACTTCATGGGTCCTTACCAGACTCTTGCAGTTGCACCACTCGACAAGGCAAAGTCCTTTATGTGGCATAATATCCTACTGGCTTTTCAACAGCCTAGTGCTATGAAACATTTGAGTTCCTTTATAATAATTTCCCTTTACTGATTATGAATTCATTTCAGGTTTAGAAATGATGCAGAAGGTAAGGAAACACTGTAAGACTTGATTACCGCTTTCCCTGTATGTATAAAATATGTTGGTTGTTAATTTCTTCTTTGATGTCTTCTTCGGTGATGGCTGGGTTGTTTATTTCTCTCTGCGAAATGTAAATGTCACAGTTAAGTCATAGTAACAATACTGAACTTAGATTTAACACATTTGAATGGGACACATCTGGACCACAAAATTAAGTGGCCAAATGTCCCAGGATGGCCATTACTGGTTAACACACAAGGAGGAATTCCTACAGTTCTTAAAGTGTCAGCCCTAAATTGCACAAGTGTCATAAGCGCAAACAAATTCAGGGCAGGTATCTGGCAGTTTTATGGATTTGTTGTAATGTGGCTACATTTTTAAAAGTCATATATACACATTGCACAAGTGCCACAACGTCTCAGATTTAGTAAATTGTCATTCCAAACTGTCATGGCTACGATAAATTCACCATAACGTAAGTTACTATGACACGAAGCTAGCCATTCCCCCTTTTAACAACATTTTTGCAAAGCTGTCAGTAGAGGTACAAAAATAAATCAGAGAATATGTCTGTTTTTTTTGGAGAAGTTTTTGTTTTTTATTATATTTTATTTTACTTACTGCCATTTTTTAACATCCCTCCATAGAGAAAATGAGTAGACTGTCTTAATTAGTTTAAACCATGACAGTACAAGTACAGGATCCCTTAATCTGAAACCTATTATCCAGAAATCTCCAAAAGAATGTCTCCCACGGACTCCATTTTAATCAAAAAATTCAATATTTTAAAACACATTCCCTTTTTCTCTCTAAAAACAAAACAGTACCTTGTACTTGATCCCAAATAAGATTTAATTAATCCTTATAAGTGGGACAAACCCAATTCCATTGGGTTTATTTAATGTCTAAATGATTTTTAGCAGACTTAAAGGGGAAGGAAACCTAGTTGGCGCAAAAACCCTCCCTTGTGTTGCCCACCCTCCCCCCTGGCCTACCCATCCCGCTGGGCAAATGCCCCTAACTTGTTACTTACCCTTCTGCGCAGGCGCAGTCCAGGGAGTTCACAGACGACATCTTCTTCCACGCGATCTTCTTCCTGCTTTGAACGGCGTTTTGGCGCATGCGCAGTAGGAGCATTTCGCCGGTAGGGATCTACTGCGCATGCGGCAAAAGTCACGAAGTACATTTGGCGCATGCGCAGTAGATCGTACCGGCAAAATGCTCCTACTGCGCATGTGCCGGTCAAAGCAGGAAGAAGATCGCTTGGAAGAAGATGTCGTCTGTGAACTCCCTGGACTGGACCTGTGCAGAAGGGTAAGTAACAAGTTAGGGGCATTTGCCCAGCGGGATGGGTAGGCCAGGGGGGAGGAGGGAGGGTGGGCAACACAAGGGAGGGGGGAGGGTTTTTGCGCCAACTAGGTTTCCTTCCCCTTTAAGGTATGGAGATGCAAATTATGTAAATATCCCTCATCTAGAAAACCCCCAGATCCTGGTCATTCTGGATAACAGGTCCCATAAATGTACTATCATAGGGGCAGTTCTCAAAACCAGTGGCATAACTATAGAGGGGAAGGGGGAAGGGCAGGGCCTCTGTTAGGGGCGCGCAAGTGACCCACCACACACTCAAAATCCTGGTTAATCATGGTGGCCCACAATTTTGTCTTAAGGGGGATAAAAATTTGCATATACACGCAACTATAACGATGAGAGGAACCTTCTCTCAAGGTTTGCTTTAGAAGAAAACAATAAGGAAGTTTATAACCAACGCACACAACCTGTATAGGAAGCTTTTAGGACAAATAACTTCTGTTGTATGAACAGAGCTTGGAAGCTTTTTGATTGATTTATAGAAGGAAGGAGGCACAAGAGCAGTGGAGAAGAGCAGCTCAGCCATGGAGAGACCCCAGTAGAATATCATTCAGCTATTACAGGCTTGAAAAGAACGTGACAACTACATCTCAGGAAGAATTCATGCTTACAACATTTTAAGCAGCAATATCCACCCCCAAGTCTACCGCAGTCTAGTTTAGTCACTTGACACTTTCAAGAAGGCCACAACCCCATTTCAACCTGCCAAAGAAATTTTTTTTAGAGTTGTATAATGAAATAGAGACGATCTGTATTCATTCTTTTTGCTTTTTGGATCATTTACAAACCTGAACATCAGGTGCCTCTTCAGCTTCCTTTTTTTCCCGGGAAATGATATCCGACATGTCCAATGGTTCCTCTAGCACTGGATGAGTGGGCAAGCTTTCAGGATCAATCAGAATCTCAAAGGGAACCATAGGATGTTTCCAAGAAGCTGGTGTGAAAATCTCCCACGGGTCACTCTGACCAAATGTTCCTGAGATAACATTTATAAAAACCGTCATAGTCTTCAGTTATGATAATACAGAATTTAATATTAAGAGCACAAGTTTCACATTGAGACACATGTACAAACACATACTGTATATTCTGGAAGTAAACTTGAACAAATCTTGTGAGTGGCCACTAATTCAACAAAGACTATGGTTTGAAGTTTGCAGCATGACACACTTAAAGGGCATGTAAAGGCAAAAAAATAAAATCCCATTTTTACTTTCTTTAATGAAAAAGAAACCTATCTCCAATATACTTTAATTAAAAAATGTGTACCGTTTTTATAAGAAACCTGACTGATTGCAGTGAAATTCTCCCTTCATTTACTGCTGTGGATAGGAATTGTCAGATGGTCCCTAACTGCTGAGCAGGGAAACAATCATACTTATGAACAGCAGGGGAAGCCCCCGCCTTACTTCCCAGCCATGCAGAACTCAAGCAGCTTTGTTTATGATGATCCCTAAGCAGCCCAGACCACACTGAGCATGTGCACAGTCTTAGTCTTGCAAAGATGTTTAACAAAGTTACAAGATGGTGACCCCCTGTAGCCAAATTTGAAAGCATAAATTATTTGTTTGATTAGGCTTGTGGTGCAGTAAGTTCATGTTTATGTTTAGTATACAAAATACAGCATTTCTAGCCTTATTCTATTTTAGACTTTACATGCCCTTTAAGGCTCTTTCTGAGGTGTTTTTATAGTAAGTATTTTTTTCTTCTTCATTTATTTGGCTTTATTATGGATTTCATGAGTGCCCACCTGCTATTTTCGATGTAGGAATATCCACTCTGATGTGGATGCACCTGGATCACTTATTTTCATGGTGAGTTATCTAGTTGTAACATTCTGGTGCCTAATTTTATCGTATTGTATTACTGGCCTGACACTAAAGAAGCCAGGCCCTTAAAATCTACTTGTGGAAGACAAATCAGTCTTTTTTCTTTGGTACATTTACAATGTTTTGCAAACATAAAAAAAAACAGTGTATCATTGTACTCTAAAAACAGGGCACCTGTCACTTTAAGAAATAATTCCAAAATCCTATTTGATCGGGTTAGTTGAGCAAAATAAATTAAATTACTTACACTATATAAATAATTAAAATCTTGTTTGCCTCATTATTTTAGAATCTACAATTAGAGCATACAGCGCACTATTAATCAGACAAGCTTTGATTCATCCAAAAACCTCATGTAAGCACAGCAAGGGGTCCCTGATGGCCAAGCCCAAATGTACAGGCTACACAATTATAGACAAGGAGGTCGGGGGCATACATCAAAGGCAGTGATAATTAGGAAGTACAGAAGTGAAAGTTATTGCCAGTGGTGTAACTATAGAGGAAGCGGACCCCACGGGGGAGCCCAGGGAACAGGGGGGCCCAGACCATGGGGTCTACTTCCTCTATGGCTCTAAAGAATTCCCCATTTTTAGCTGCACCATACCTGTGAGCAGGAAGGAGGATGCATGCAGGCGGGAGAGTGGGGGGTGGGTTGACGAAAGGTGGTTGGATATTGCTTTTCGTCAGGACCCTACAAAGATTTTTTGCGGGGATGATCCTGGTGCCTCGCATTATGCCTCGGGCATAAAGGTGGGGAATGCAATATATGACTGACAGCTGAGATTCCTGGGATTGAAAAAAACCATCATTTCCCAATATACATTAGTCTGACAGTGTAATGCAACCCCTCTAGTTGGACTGGGCCTGGAGGGCCCCGGACCTGATAACCACTTGCCCTCCTCCATCACTCCCTCGCTGCCTTCCCTCCCTGTATCGCTGCAAAAATAAGTATATAGTGCATGGAGGGGACGGCGGGCTGGAGTTGGCAGAGTGGGGGCCCCAGAGGGGGTGTGAGGGCCCCAGTGGGATTTGCACACCCCAGTCCAATCCTGCAACCCCTCCATCAACCTGTTCCATTGTGGAGTGAGGGAATCTGAGACAGTGGGTTGGTGCACAGATTGTCCAAAAAGCAGAGGGACTTCAAGTTCAAGAATCCATCACTTTCAATGAAACAAGGAAGTCCAAGGAAACTGTAGCACACTAGTCGAATCTGTAGTGCAAAGAAAGTGCTTATATTGGCTCAAAGTAGACATCAAAGCTTGGCAACGTTTCGGGCCACCCTGGGCCCTTTATCAAGCTTGTGTGGAATTCACAATGAAACAAAGTACGGCAAGGATTTGATCACTCTGTGAGACATGGGACATGGGGAACTGGTTCCTGCAGCACAAACGTTTCTTTTCAAACTTTGGAATCTGGTATATCTATGTAAAATGTACATTTATATTTAAATCTGGAAGTTTGGGTAGTGTTTATGCAGCTTAGGATCCCAGCTGAATGAGCTCATGTCAAAAAGGCCAATCAAGTATATGAAGATAATTATGGTTTTCTAAAAAATAACTTACCAATAAATTCTCCACTCAGTCCCCAAAGACGAACAGCACCATCCATTGAACAGGACAGGATAACTTTATCTTCATCGATCACTTCTATTCTAGGAATAGAGAAAGACATTTACTATTTAGTTGATCCTGCTGAAAATTTAAAGTGAGTTGAGATCTGTTGCCTGCAATGGCTTTGGAATATTGTTGCCAATATTTTCAAGTTCATCTGACATGTAATCAATACCATGAGAATGGGACTTTTTTAGGCCCAGACATTTTGAGCCAATCAGTATAGAAATGCTTCACCATAGGATAGGAGTGACCATTTAGACCAGGGGTCCCCAACCCTTTTTTACCCATGAGCCACACTCAGGGGTGATCCTGGCCCCTCCACCGCCTGAGGCAGTAGCAGTTGCTGCTGCCCCCCATCCCCCGGAAATTCACTCTTAAAGTACCAGGAGCAGCATTTTTGCTGCCCCTGGTACCTAGTGGGGCCTGAGGCGACAGCCTCAACTCGCCCCATTGGCGAAGCACCCCTGGCCATACTCAAGTATAAAATAATATTGGATAGCAACACAAGCATGCAAAAAGTTCCTGGGGCTTCCAAATAAGGCTGTGATTGGGTATTGGTAGCTTCTATGTGTACTCACAGCCAACAGGAGGCTCAGTTTGACAGTATACTTGTTTTTTATGCAACTAAACCTTGTATTTAAGCCAGGAATTCAAAAAGAAGCACCTGCTTGGAGGCCACTAGGAGCAACATGTTGCTCACGAGCTACTGGTTGGGGATCACTGATTTAGACGTTTTTATGAGCAGATACTTTTAAATTTTAATGTGGTTTAGATAAGGCTGAACTAGGGTTGCCTCCTTTCCCCCCCCCCCAGTTTAACCAGCCTGTGGTACAGGGAGGTCAGTGGTGATGTCACAGGGGCAGAGTATGGGTGAGTTAGGGCAGAGTGTGGGCAAATAGGGGGCAGGAGGAGAGTCGCTGCTTAGTAAGAGCCAATTTGAGTGCTAAAAAGTGAGTAGAACAGGGAGAAATCTATAAGAAAGAACAGGAATTAATTTACTGGCAATTATAATTAATTGGTAATACATGCATCAGCCCTAGCTGGTGATCAATAATAACTGTGGAAGAGGCCCCGGTGCACCTCCCTGAGCCCTCAGCACGGGGAGTGTACAAACCGGAAAAACTTTTAGGAAGCAGGCACTCAATAAAGGCAATCCTCCTCCAGGCAGATAAATTCAAAGTGAAAAGTTTATTGTGTCCACAGCCTTATGCGTTTCGTGATAAACACTTAATCATAGGCTAGCTGGTGATCAACCCTAATTCTGAAATAATCAAGTTTCTCTTTGATATTCTCCTCACAGCAACTTGCGTCTCTTCGTGCAGGAGTCGGAGTCAGATTTTGGACAAAAAGGAACCGGAGAGCCTTTCAATGCAGTCTATATCTTTTTATTGAAGCACTACATGTTTCAGACCACACGGGTCCTTCCTCAGGTGCATGTTACGTCAGATTTTGATTGACAGTGAGGTATAATGCTTTGGAGAATGCTCCCTTTGTCGAGATATTATCTTTATAAACTACTGACTCCGACACAAAGCTGCATGTAGTGAGACAGATTGCTGAGACAGGGAGAGTGATTATTTCAGAAACCAGACTTTTTAATTGATTATAATTATTAAGTTTCTTATTTCTATGAGAAACTTTCATTTTTGCAATCGTTCCCATATTGGCAAACAGGCATATTTAACCCCAGCTCTTAGTACTATTCACGCTTGCTCAAATGATATGTAATTTTGTTTTTACCTAAATTTTTTGTCAACTATCCCAACCATCATCCTGTGTATGATCACCATAGCTATGCGTTGTATATTAGAGATATATTCTATATTCTATAGTTCATGTTAACTTTTAATCTTTGATATCAACTTGATAAAACACCTACAAGTCTTTATTTGCCAACAGCGTGATGTCATGGTGTTTCTAAGTAGGACGTGTTTGTGATAGATTCTCTGCCAGATAAAACGACACATTTTCATCATAAGAAAGTATCTGCTGCTAAAGTTACATGCGGGAAGGAACTGGGATGTGTTCCAGGGAACTGGTATAAACACCACAGAATGTATATGATTTCTTGGGACATTTACATATTGCCTCCTGTTCCCGCTTTCTTATTTGGCACCAATAAATAAGATTTGCAGAAAGAGACATTGGGTGATTATTTCTGTGATGAAGAACTCGGCATTCAGTGTAGGAGTTCAGAGTATACAGTAGGATTCGAACAGGAGGTGCCCTTGTGCACATGGGGATCTCAGACTTTGGTGTGAAACGTTCTGTATAACAGACACATTGCTAAGTATTTGTATGGAGCATTTGGTTGGCCATCAATAAATAAAGGAGGTCAGAAAAACATTTATTTTCACAAATTAATAAAAAAAAAATATTTTAAAGAACTGCAGTCTAAAAACAAAAATAGGTAGAAATGCCATATTTTATATACTGGACTTAAAGGACATGTAAAGGCAAAAAAATAAAATCCCATTATTACTTTCTTTAATGAAAAAGAAATCAATCTCCAATATACTTTAATTAAAAAATGTGTAGCGTTTTTATAAGAAACCTGTATGCAGTGAAATTCTCCCTTCATTTACTGTTGTGGATAGGAATTGTCAGATGGTCCCTAACTGCTGAGCAGGGAAACAATCATACTTATGAACAGCAGGGGGAGCCCCCGCCTTACTTCCCAGCCATGCAAAACTCAAGCAGCTTTGTTTATGAATATCTCTAAGTAGCCCAGACCACACTGAGCATGTGCACAGTCTTAGTCTTGCAAAGATGTTTAACAAAGTTACAAGATGGCGACCCCCTGTAGCCAACTTTGAAAGCATAAATTATTTGTTTGATTAGGCTTGTGGTGCAGTAAGTTCATGTTTATGTTTAGTATACAAAATACAGCATTTCTAGCCTTATTCTATTTTAGACTTTACATGCCCTTTAACTGTATCAGCCTAAAGTTTCAGCAGTGATCCCCAACCAGTGGCTCACAAGCAACATATTGCTCACCAACCCCTTGGATGTTGCTCTCAGTGGCCTAAAAGCAAGTTATTATTTTTGAATTCCTGGTTTGGAGGCAAGTTTTAATTGCATAAAATCCAGGTGTACTGCTAAACAGAGCCTCCTGTAGGCTGCCAGTCCACATAGGGGCTACCAAATAGCCAATCACAGCACTTAATTGGTACCCCAGGGACATTTCTATTGCTAGTGTTACATTTGAATGCGGCTCACAATTAAAAAGGCTGGGGACCCCTGCTCTACAGTAACATTTCAGGCTGTCAAAGTTGTGAGCAGGGGGCCACCATCTTGGACTTTGTTAGAAGTGTCAGTGACATGCACATGCTCAGTGAGCTCTGGGCAGCTGTTAAGAAGTTAAGCTTAGGGGTTGTTGCAAGTCAATAAACAGAAAATGAGTTTTGCATATAATAAAAACATGTGCTATAGGGCCAAATATTAAATTATGATACTAATTATATTGACTTCTGAGCTGTCATGTAATGAGAATCTAAATGAATTACTAATCAGCCATGTACTGTGATGTTATATTCTATATATACACATAGAATGTGCATGTAGAAGATCACTGCCAGCAGCCCAGAGCATGTGCAGTGAACGAGGAGAACAGAAGATGAGGAGCTACTGGAGACATTTTTGGAGGCACAGAGCTTTACTGCTAAAGGGTGGTGGTTTTCTTGGTATGGAGCAGAACCCCAAAAAATGATATGCAGCATTTCAAGCCTACCTTTATCTATTAAGCTTTAGTTATCCTTTATATATGCTGAATTGTGGCATCAAGCAGCACAGGCTAGAGCAAACTCCTCTGATACTATGTGATAGTTCCACCGCACACCTGTAATTCACATGAATTGCAATAGTGGTGCTGGTCCTCCGTAGATCTGGCCAGGACCCCAACAACAGCAAATGTTCGAAAAGAGATCCGCACACACGGGATAATGCAGTTGGGGAATTGACCCCCTTTTTTTTAATTATTCCACCAGTAACATCAACGTTTCAGCCTGAAGGGAGGGCCCCGAAACTTTGATGTTACTGGTGGCATAATTAAAAAATATTGGTCAGTTCCCCAACTGCATTATCCTGTGTGTGTGTGCGGATCTCTTTTCGGACATCCTCTGATACTATGCTATAATACCATAACAGGTAACACCACCCTAATATTGACACAATAGGAAAGCTACAAAAAAAACAGTGGAAAATGAAGCGTACAGAAGGCTAGTTCTCCAAGCTGCATTATACATACAAAGTAGTGTATCTAGTGTTTTGAATGCACTAACCGCTTATAAAGGCAGTGTGGAAATATTTGATTTAGTGAAAAATACAGGGGATAATAATAGAAGAATATGCAAAATAAAGACCTAGGTATTTATGGGTTACAAATGGGGCATCTTTTGGTCACATTTCATTGTAACCGTTTCCTCTTGTTTCCTAGTTGTTTCATATGATGACATGGGGATGCATGAAACGCGTTAAGTTTTAGCAAAAGAGATAAATTGATATGTTATATATATCAGCACGCTTGAGAGGCAGGATGTGATGATCTTCACAAAGATTGATTTCAAGCAGAGTAAAGCAGGATATAAATGAATACAGTATACCAACACCTCTAAGCAATGCAAATAAAAGGAAACTAAAAATGACCCATGACAAGCAGATTTCTGATTGTTGTTGTTTTTTTTGCAGTTTAATACATTCTGATTGTTAACTGGTTCCTGCAAAGGTTTTGCGGTTTGACCCACTCATCCCAAGTAGCAGGTCAACAGGTTGCCAGTGGCAGCAACCCTAACAAACATGGACCAGTGTTTTTGAAAAATTAGCAGCAGGCCTAACATATAACTATGGGGGTTATTTATCAAAGTATATATTTTCCAAAAAAAACTCTGACCAAATCAGCTCAGGTTTTTTTACTCTTATTTATTATTACATTTTCCCAAAAAAATGCTTTGCAGGAAAAAAAAAATCAGATTTTCAAGTTTTTTCAGATTTTTCACTCGAAAACTCTGAATTCTTCGGGGACTTCTCCGATTGACTTATATGCAACCTCGACAGGTCTGAGATGCTGGATTTTCAGATTCAGACTTTTCCATCCCGAGGTTTGATAAATTCGGAAAAGTTTGTGATTTTTTAAAAGTCCGATTTTATAAAAAAAAAAAAAACACACATTTTTGGGTTTTTTGCATTCGGAGTTCAGTAAATAACCCCCTAAATGTATTAGAAAAATAAAAGAATAAATTAAGAAAAAAAGAAATTGTGATTATTATCACAAGTATGCTTTTCCACCTTGAAATATTATGTTTGTTCGTTCTGTGACAGGGGAAGTTGTAGTCAGACTGCCATGCCTAGCAACACTCAGGGGGTGGGGGTGAATTTGGGGGAAGAAATGCTCTGCGGTTTTATCTGCTGCTATCTGTCTGTGTAAAGATTGCTGGAACAAATTCACCTGAATAAATGAATCCTTGGGAACGTGGCTGCCTGCACATTCAGATAACAGCAAATCTTATATGACATTCTCCAACATGAAAGAAAGGATTATTAGTGCTACTGGCTGTAGTGAGAGTGATAGAAGAGTGACTTAGTTTCCCTTTATAAAACACGACAAGACAAATCACTGGCAGTTTATAGGAACATAATGATCAACATTTACTCACTGGGTAATCATGTCCACATGAGCTCTCCAATGCGCCACCACTGTAAGAAAGGAATATTGATCATTTTAATTAAAGAAATTGTTGTTTTGGGGGAAGCAAACAGAGACGAGCTCTTGTTGGGGCCTTTACAGATCACAAGTTGCAGAAGGAAAGTAAAGAACAATGTGGTGTCACTTGAAACTATTATATTATATTATATATATATATATATATATGATATTATATAAATATATATAATTATAAAAAATAATGCCAGAAATATGAAAGTAGACTAAAACCACTGGCTGCTATTTCTATATACAAAGGAAACAGACTTTAGAGTCAACCTTGTCCCATTTGTGGAGATAGCAATATATTCACGTGTATATAGAGGTAAAGCAATGGACTCTATTAAATAATGCACTTACATTTTGCTGGTTCCTTCTCTGTCTCTCGCATGGCGTAGTCTGCGATATCGTAAACATAAATATAGCCGGTGTGGTCTGCTGCAAACATTAGCGTGTCGTCTTCATTAACAGCAAGGCTGCTCACTTGGGATCCCACTCTTGACTTAAGATCAAATAGGTTAATATATTATTTATTGAAGCCACTTGCATTGGGTGCAACCCTAGTCTTCCCTCAAAGGAGAACTAAAGCTTAACTAAAGAAGTAGGCTAGAAATGTTTTGGGCTTCTGTACCAGCCCAAGGCAACCACAGCTCTTTAGCAGTAAAGATCTGTGTCTCCAAAGATGCCCCAGTAGCTCCCCATCTTCTTTTCTGCTGATTCACTGCACATGCTCTGTGCTGCTGTCACTTACTCAGTAGAGATGGGCGAATTTCTCCCACTTCACCACAAAAAAAATGCAAAATTCTGACATTTTCACAAAAAACAACGTGAAAATTGGAACATTTTCACAAGAAAATCGTGAAAATCTTAAAATTTTCATGAAAGACCGGAAATTCGGCTCTTTAGGAGCATACGTGCTACAGTGCTAAGGGGTGAGAAATAGGACCCATGCACGGAGCTCTTGTGCCCATAGTATTGAGTGGAGCATTATATAGTGAAATAAAGACCAGAGACCTTTTTTGTTCATGATACAAACCATGATGAAACAATAAAGGCTTTTTATGTATAAGGAGTGCTGTCCACTGAAAAAATGAGGTTGTTTGGTGTCATATATATGCTCATTAGTAAATATGATTATTGGTACATGGCAGCTCAGAAACCAGCTCCAGCTTATATAACAGGCCTCTGCTTGATGATTTGCACGAAACCTAAGCTTAACTTCCCAACAGCTACTCAAAGTACACTGAGTTGTGCGTGGTGCAGACGCTCCTAACAAAATCCAAGATGGGAACTCTTGTGACAAATTTGAAGGCCTGGATCATTATTACTATAGAAATGCTGAACCTTTTGGCTGGTGCAATAAGTTCAGTATATACAATATGGCATTTTTAGCCATATACATTTTAAGGGTTTAGATCTCCTTTAAAGGACATATAAAGCCTACATTTTCCTACAATGTATACATTTGTCCTGCATATACCCCCTCCATTTGCCAGGGCCATCACATTTTTCTAAAACAAATAGCAACTTTCACCTGGTGGCCATTTTCCTTTTGACACATCATCAGTTACATTGAGACATGTTTGCTGTAAAGTACATGCAATGCAGAAAAAGGTTTGCACAGACACAACATACTTTGATACAAAATTCTGCTGGGGTTGAGCACTGTAATGGTCAAGCTGAGATCAGGAGAGAAAAACATAGGGTCAGACAGCTAGAATTTCTATGGGAACCAGCAATGCTATTGCTTCATTGGCTGTTAGACTGGAGGGTGTGTTTAGTAATCTGAGCTGAGAAGAACTGAGCATGCTCATAAGTCAACAGCCAAAGCAAATTCCTGAGGGAGGAAGTAGAGTGGGTTAGAGGAGAAGAATGAGTTCTAAGGGGATTCTGCAGCCTTACTGTTAACCTTTAAAGGGCATGTAAAGTCTAAAATAGAATAAGGCTAGAAATGCTGTATTTTGTATACTAAATATAAACTTGAACTTACTGCACCACAAGCCTAATCAAACAAATAATTTATGCTTTCAAAGTTGGCTACAGGGGGTCACCATCTTGTAACTTTGTGAAACATCTTTGCAAGACTAAGACTGTGCACATGCTCAGTGTGGTCTGGGCTGCTTAGGGATCATCATAAACAAAGCTGCTTGAGTTCTGCATGGCTGGGAAGTAAGGCGGGAGCTCCCCCTGCTGTTCATAAGTATGATTGTTTCCCTGCTCAGCAGTTAGGGACCATCTGACAATTCCTATCCACAACAGTAAATGAAGGGAGAATTTCACTGCATACAGTCAGGTTTATTATAAAAACGGTACACATTTTTTAATTAAAGTATATTGGACATAGGTTTATTTTTCAGTAAAGAAAGTAAAAATGGTATTTTATTTGTTTGCCTCTACATGCCCTTTAAACTACCAGAGTGGCAGTTATCTAAAGATTTCAAAGAGGCTTTTAACTGATGTTCATGTTCACGGCTACTTTAATAAAGCAAAATGTTCTGCTAAAATAGTATACAAGTATGGGACCTGTTATCCAGAATGCTTGGGACTATGGTTTCTGGATAAAGGATCTTTCCGCAATTTGGATCATCATGCTTTAAATCTACTAACCCCAATATGTTTGTTTTGCCACCAATAAGGAGTGTTTATATTTAAGTTTGGATCAAGTTCCAGGTTCTGTTTTATTATTACAAAGAAAAAGGAAATAATAGTGAATAATGTGAATGTGGGAGATGTCCATTCTGTAATTCAGAGCATTCTGAATAACAGGTTACCTGATAATGGATCCCATACCTGTGTAATAATTCAATAAGGTGCATAATTAATATTAAACCAATTATTTCCAGTTACAAATTGAATTTGTGTCTCCAAAGAAAAAAAAATAAAGGACCCTTGCTATATATATATATATATATAATTATCCACAATGATCCCATACTGCGTGTAGTCATGGCACTGGATGGTCCCCGTGGAGCATATTAATGTACCTACATAATGGATGAGATCCTTCAATAACACCTGCTGCCATGGTTACTGATATGAGTGTGAGTTTTGAGTACTTTCCCATAAAATTGGATATACTAGATACATCACTTGGAACCATCATGAAACCAGGGGATGTACCACTAACAACTATTCAATCCTTGAGCCATTTCTCTGGGCAGGCTGGCACTTACCGGTTTAAAGCTTGCTATCATCTTTCCTCCTTGCAGCAAACTCCAAAAGCTGACCGAACCTAAATAAAAAATGTCCCTTGTTACTCATTGCACTCAGTGCTACTGAAACAGCAAATGTAATTGTCTTCTTCATACCTCGAGGCCCATTAGACAGCAGAGAAGCCGTTGGCTGCAGCGTCTTCGTTCGCGTTCTCAGGAATAGGATCTTGCTCATGCTCCTGTCTGTAACTGACTCAAGAACATTTAGAGGGTTATTTATATATAATCCAAAATAGGTCATTATTTTATGAAATATACTCTGACCAAATCCGCATGAATTATTTCCCCTTATTGATCAATACATTTTCCCGAAAATTTCCTGTGCGGGAAAAATTGGAAAAAATTGTGGACAATTATACCTGGATATCATCAGGTCTTCTCTCATTGACATACTGTAAATACAAACTCGGCAGGTCTGAGATGGTGGATTTTCAAATTCTGACTTTTTCCATCCTTGGGGTATAATAAATCCCTTTATCAATATATTTAAGACAGCTTAAATATATTGCAATATATGGACAAACAATCCCTGTTTTGTTTAAAGGGTAAGGCATTTTTCAGTAGCAGTATGCACAAAATGTCTCTGTCTTAAATATATTGATAATGGGTTGAGTACAGAGGACTTTTGTATTTTTTTTGTGGTCACAGCCTCATTGCACCCCCGCCTAATGGTTTTAAAAAATAGTGGTGAGCACAACTTTCCCTTTGTTATAGTATAATAAATCCCAAAAGATTTTTAGTTTTTTTTTCCACTAAAAAAAATCTGATTTTTTTCAAGTTTTTGCCATAACCCCCATATAGTAACTGTGAATAGAGGAAGCTAAATCAGATAAAACAGTTAATCCTAGAAACACCTTTGAGTGGATTAAAGCCATCCAACATATGAATAAAACAG
The DNA here is from genome assembly GCF_017654675.1 of Xenopus laevis. Taxonomy (NCBI): domain Eukaryota; kingdom Metazoa; phylum Chordata; class Amphibia; order Anura; family Pipidae; genus Xenopus; species Xenopus laevis. Next base: position 163,237,827 of record NC_054373.1, read on the forward strand.
CAGATTAAACCAACCCCAACGTGAAATGAGCAGAGTTAGTACTAATCAGCTCTTTTATGACAAAGTGTCTGTGTCTCATTATAGCAGGAGCCTAACTCAAGGAATAAGCATGGATTCCATGCAAAAGCAATCTGACCTATATTACAATGTTATCCAATTTTATGTTTCCATGGTAAAGAGTGTTTGAGAATTCTTGCTCTGCAGGAAAAGGTTCCAACCTTGTGAATAAATGAATGTGCTGCTGAAGTGTTTACAAAGAATGAAGCAACTTTCACAAATAGCAACTTTCACCCAGCGGCCATTTTCCCTCTGACTCATCATCAGTAACAGTGAGACATGTTTGCTCTAAAGTTCATACAATGCAGAATGCAGGTTTACATAGGCACAACATACATTGATACAAAGTTCTGCTGGGGTTGAGCACTGTAATGGTCAAGCTGAGATCAGGAGAGGAAAAAATAGGGTCAGACAGCTAGAATTTCTATGGGAACCAGTAATGCTATCACTTCATTGGCTGTTAGACTGGAGGGTGTGTTTAGTAATCTGAGCTGAGAAGAACTGAGCATCCTCATAAGTCAACAGCCAAAGCAAATTCCTGAGGGAGGACGTAGAGTGGGTTAGAGGAGAAGAATGAGTTCTAAGTTATTAAGGGGACACTGCAGACTGCAGAGTGGCAGTTATCTAAAGATTTCAAAGAGGCTGTTCACTGATTACATTTTTGTGGAGGGGGTTTACATATCCTTTAAAGAAGAGGCAGGTGTGGCCATCCAGCAGTGAATGTGAAATGATAATGCTCTTTCCCATAGGGTCATACTTAAACAACGAATTCTAATATTTGTCTGGTTTGCTTTATCCCAATGGCTTTTGATTGCTATAAATCTATGAATCATAACCTAAGCTATGGATGGGGACCCAAATTTGAGCCTATGATGTTCATGTCACTTAGACTGTAAGCTCTACGGGGCAGGGACCTCCTTCCCACGATGTCTCTTACCACATAGCACTTAAGCTCTTTATATATTTATTATGTGATTTGTCTACCCCGTGTATACTTTTATATATATATATTGTACTTTTATGCACTGTACAGAGCAGCGCTGTGCCTCGACAGCTGTTTTGCCGCTACCTGCGGCTTTGTCAAAGCCGCAGGTAGTGGCGAAACAGCTGTCGAGGCACAACGCTGCCAGGGGAATTCTGGAATCCTGCTCTCCCCCCTTTTTCTCCTGAGGATGATGCGCAATAGTGGAACAAGTGGTTGTGAGATTCGAATGTGAGCACGGAGCGTTGAGTATTCGGTGTGGGAGGTGATCCATCACGGTCAGTATCTTTTCTGTTTTGAACAGCGGCTTGCTGCAGTGTGGTTGGACGAACACGATTGCACAGCGATTGCTACACCACCAAGGCATTGGGATCCGGATGTCCATTGGATTTTTATAAGTGATACTCCCTTTCAGCGCCTTATGTTCATATCATACAGCCTGAACTATTCTGGGCACTAAATATTTAACCCCACACCGGCTCCGCCCTCACATACCGTTATATATCACACTACTCAATAACTTTATTGGATTAACTACTTCTTCCGTTACGGAATTGAGCACCCTATTGGCGACTTATATTACAGCTGCGATGATTTATCGCTCTCCTCTTCTCATGAACATTTAATTACGGATCTATCCAGATTGATGTTCCGTGCACTTGATCAAAAGTTTGTTACAACTGAAATAATTGGTGGCTTCCATTAACAGTGTGCACGTAGCCTCCCTTACAGCATTGTATCTAACAGTGAGAAACAATAGGGATAATGGGATTCCCACCCCCCAAGCAGCGCTGCTTATTATAAATGGTTTTAGCAATTTTGGCATGGTGATAATAAATATTGCTTTTTAATACTATTTGTATGGCCTTGGTTATATAGTATTGTTCATTCGCATTTGGAGGCTAAGTCCCATCTTGGTGTGGGTAAATACATATTCTAACTTTGCCTTTTGAGTGCTCCCACAACCCCCTTTTTGTGTATAAAATGTTTTTGACCAAACAACCTAAGACAGTGGCATCTTAGGTAAGACCAACAGTTGAATCACTCTATATCCTTGATAGCGAGGGGTGGGGGATAATTAGATAATTCGATTTGTGCTACACTAGTGTGCCGTCATTTTATTGTAATCATTTTTCATTAAATATGTTTTCAAATATTGACATATCATATGAAACATTTAGAAAGGACTGTGGTTACTGTGACAACGTTGCAAGCACTTACATTGTTTTCCTGCAGCCGCACAAACGGGGGAATTAAGTCTGCAGTGTATATGACCCGAGATCATGTTCCACACAATAATCTCCCCATCATAACTAGAGCTGGCCAGGAGATTAGGAGGATTCTCAGCTATACACAGAATGTCTTCACAGTGCCCTCGTACCTAGAGGAGAAAGCACAAAGAGGCGAGAGCAATCTTCTCTAATCCCTTGCAGAGGGTGAGGGACACGTACTGGGGTTTGGAAAAGGATTTATAATAGAACAAAATGACTGAACGTTGGCGCCAATACTAAATCATAAGGAAAATGTTATAATAACAAAACACTCAACAATAATATTAACCTTCAACTGAGACTATCTCTGGGGCCATGTGTCTGATTTTGACCCAAATGGCATTTGTATGTTTTCCCTTTAGGATTTCCAGTTGCCACCCTCACGCCACAAAAATTCATGAATATTGATCATTTTTTGATAAAATTGATCATAATGTGTGTTGTGTTAATGTGAGATTAGATTGTAATGATGACAAGTTTCAGGTTGGCATTAACTTTAATGGACAATTTGCAAGTATGAGTGATCTATACAGAGGAGTAACTATAGAGGAAGCAGACCCTGCAGCTGCAGGGGGACCCAGGAGGTATAGGGGACCCAGGAGGCCCTAATTAATAAGCACTTTCAAGATAAATCGGTAAAACCGGTCAACCATTGTATATTTAGGGGCCCTAAAACTAATTTGCTATGGGGCCCAGTAACATAGTTATGCCACTGGATCTATACCTTCATGGTGGCTTCATGGTATCATAAAGGTATAATGATTGAGTCAGTTGACCCAACTTATTTTAGAACAGTAATCTGTAGATTTATTATCTCTTTAATAACTTCCCTCAAAGGAGAATGAGCACAAACGTTTGTCCAGACCCTCATTGACCCATCAAAAGCACCCCGTGGCAGTGCTCCTATCAGCAGAAGACTGCACCAGCCTGGGGTTATACCAGTGAGCACCACAGAGAGATCCTCTTCCTGCTGTTTCGGGTCTTCTTGTGGTTGCGCAGACTTTAACAAAAAAGCCGGCTATTACGCTCTACTGCGCATGCATCTGCCCCGGCAAATTTGAAAACCATTGAAGCAGGAAGAGGATTTCTCGGTGGTGCCGCTAGAACAACCCCGGGCTGATCAACTTCTTTGACTACTTGGTGGTCAGACTGGTGGGAAACTGACCAGCAGTTGTTGCTGTTGTAACAAAATCCATTCATATTAACAGTATATGTATCCCTTAATATCTTGGATTAAAAACAACATAAATAATGAATATACATTACAAAAGTGCTAAGAATAACACACTCATCAATTTTACATTCACTTATTTTAAAGATTTACTCATCCTTTAAAATAAATGTGACTTTCAGATTTATAATCTCTGAAGAAGACACAAGAATCGACGGGTTGCACAGGTCACCCCCAGAAGTCACAGAATTTTTAAAAAGTTTGGGATTATAACAAAATGTGCTCTTTTTTTTAATAGGCTTCTCGTTTGCATTCCTTCTGCAGTACATCATTATTTAATGTCCAAGACTGTCTCCCAACCTACAGATTTACAAGTCAAAATCCTGGCATAATCAGCTCGCCAGTGAGTATTTCTGTATTTTCCCTTCTGTATATTTTTGGAATATTTACTATAATTCTGACAGCTAGAAGTACGGATTCTGCATATTTCTCGCACTTGCTTCACGACGGCTATGTGGTTATCTTACTAATAGGAAAAGCTGCGGAATCTGCATTTTATAGTAAATATAAGCAATTATTTCAGCAGAAAATAGGCAGCGACTTACTAAATCATCCTGCCAGCACGGCTGAGGTTCCTGAATGTGATGTAAGTCATTTTCAGAGTCCTGTAAAAACACAAACTCGCAGTTAATGAGTGATGCTGCCTGCAGGCTAAGGATCAGCATCATGGATTCAAGCTTATGTAAATGCAACGCTACCTCCGGCTTCTTCTTTATAGACCATCCCATGAAATGTAAAAGTGAAAGATAACCAGCAAGATAATAAGCTACTAATGAAAATGTACCGTTTTCTATGTAACAATGTTTACACAATTAAAAGTTCATAGTATTCACTCTGCAGATTGCATGGGGAGGGGGTCCAATGGGAATCCATTATCTGGAAACCCGTTATCCAGAAAGCTCCGAATTACAGGAAGGCCATCTGCAATAGACTTTATTTTAAGCAAATTATTTAAAAATGATTTCCTTTTTTCTCTGTAATAATAAAACAGTAGCTTGTACTTGATCCCAACTAAGATGTAATTAATACTTATTGGGGGCAAAAAAAATCGTATTAGGTTTATTCAGGGGCAGATTTATCAAGGTTTGAAGTGAATTCGAGGGAATTTTTGAAGGAAAAAAATTCAAAATTCGAAGTAATCTTTTGGATCATTGAATAGGACCATTGAATAGGATACTACGACTTCAAATTTACTTCAACTTCGTTTCGAAGTAAAAATCGTTCGACTATTCGACCATTCGATAATTGAAGAACTGTCTCTTTAAAAAAACTTTGACTTCAATACTTCGCCAACTTTAACCTGCTGAAGTGCTATGTCAGCCTATGGGGACCTTCCAGAGCATATTTTTTGTATTCAAAGGAAAATCGTACAATAAAATCGTTCGAATCAAACGATTTGAAGTACGATCGTACGAAGTACGATCGTATGTGGAGGATTAGTTATCGATTCGAACGATTTTTCTTCGATCAAAAAAAGGTTAGAAAAGTGCTGGGGAAGGTCCCCATAGGCTAACATTGTACCTCGGTAGGTTTAAACTGGCGAAGTAGGTAGTCAAAGTATTTTTTAAAGAGACGGTACTTCAACTATCGAATGGTCGAATCGAAGTCAAGTGAAGGTCGTAGTAGCCTATTCGATGGTCGAAGTACCCAAAAAAATACTTCGAAATTCAAAGTTTTTTTCATTCGAATCCTTCAGTCGAGCTTAGTAAATGTGTCCCTTAATAAATCTCGAATTTTTATAGCTTTTTTTTTTTTAAAAAAAATAGGAAAAACCACCAATTTTTGGGGAATTTTTGGAAAAAAACACAAAATTCAATTGTTAGTAAATCGGCCCCTTAAGGTATGAAGACCCTAATTATGGAAAGATCCTTATCCGGACAACCCCAGGTCCCGAGCATTCTGGATAACAGGTCTCATATGTGTATTTAAAATGTTCTATGCCATCTTTGAGTTATACGGTGTGGTTTTCAAGCAGAATCATATGATAGGAATAGGTGGTGCCGGCATTTCATGTACATATGGCACAAACCCTATGGAATGTGCATGCAGTGTTTGCAATAGGTGATCTCCCCTAAACACACCGAGCAATTGTGGAATCATCTTTAGCAATCCAGATGTAAAACGATACTTACAAAGTACATGTTAATTCTTCTATCCCATCCAACTGCCATAATGTAACTATAAATAGAAAAAAAAAGCATTGAGGGCAATGAGAAATTGAACCATGTTTGCATTTCTCTAATAATAATAATAATAATATAGGGCCAGGCTTCAAAGACTCAGCCTCCAGCCATATTGTTGGGGAATATTTTTCACCAAAAGAATGTATTTTACAGACGAGGCCATATGATGAAGCTGTGGCTAGCTGGAGAAGAAAAAAGGCTTGTTTGTCTAGTGTCACTTACTGGTGACTTAATAAAAAGAATCTCTTATGTTTTAATGCTTTTTGGACGCCACAAGGTCGGTGGAATGATTTGTGAGTTGAGAGACACTCAGAATTCACTTTGGTTCAGCCAAAAATGTCTGTTTGGAGTTATAGAGTCAGGTTATACTCGGAATGAGATCAGACCCACCTCTTCCTTCTCTTCTTTTGTTGTCTATTGTTCACTTGCTACAACCCCTTTTACTTTATATTCTTGAATAATAAATATACATAACTGATCCATTATAATAACATGTGCTGTGAATATTTTATCATTACGTTATCATTACTTAAAGGAACAGTAACGCCAATTTTCTTTAATGCTTAATTCCCCCCAAAACAGCTATAATAATAGGTAAGGCTTACTTCCCCTTGGATTTTTTCAAATCTTTAGTTTGAATTTGACTTTCAAAGTGCCCCATAGTCGAAAAGGTCCTTTAAGTTCCTTAGGTTTGGCCAACAATTCAGCGATTGTTCTCAATCATGTGGTACTTAAAGGGGTGGTTTACCTTGAAGTTAACTTTTAGTGGCATATTTATCAAGGGTCGAATTTCGAATGGAAAAAACATTGAAATTCGAATTCAAAAAGACCAACCGAAATCAAGTTGAAGTTTTTAATTGGTCAAATAGGTAAATTTTTGATCGAGTAGATCCGTATTCGGCTGAATTCGCATTCGATTGAATTCGATTCAAATTTTTCCCCAAAGTTTTTCCCGATTCAAAGTCCACCAATTGACTCCAAATAGGTCATAGGAGGTCCCCCATAGGCTAAAACAGCAATTCGGCAGGTTTTAGATGGCGAATGATTGAAGTCGAATTCTTAAAGAGACAGTACATGATAAATTTCGATATTCAAATTTTTTTCAAATTCGAATCGAATTTGGACTATTCCCTAGTCGAAGTACACAAAAAATAGTTCGAAATTTTAAATTTTTTCATTCGAAAATTCACTTCGACCTGTGATAAATCTGCCCCTTAGTATGTTATAGAATAGCTAATTCTAAATACCTTTTCAACTGGCCTTCGTTTTTTCTTTTTTTTTTATAGTTTTTTTTTTATAGTTTTTTTAAACATGTCTTCTTTTGACCCCATCTAAAAACAAATGCTCTGCATGGCTACAAATGTATTGTTTTTACTACTTTTTATTACTCATCCTATTCAGGCCCCTACTATTCATATCCCAGTCTCTTATGCAAATCAATGCCAGGTTGCTAGGGTATTTTGGACCCTATCAACCAGATTGCTGAAATTGCAAACTAGAGAGGTGCTGAATAAAAAGCTAAATAACTCAAAAACGACAAATCAACTTTTCGTATGATGTAGAGCGTGATATTCGGAGAAAATTTGCCAGTGTATTTAATAATGAATAGACAACTAATTTAAGGCACAGAATATTTGACACCTGTCTCACTGACACCTGTATCACTAACAATCTATTCCTTTGATTCGTACGATTCACATTGGAGTGAAATAAGAATGATTTACCTCTTCATGTTTCCCCCTAGGGGTTGTATCTAACATATAAAAGCATAAACTGTATCACTTGGTCTTTTGGGTCTAACATTTTGTCTGGGTCCCCTTGAGAAAAGGTTGTAGACATTTGCCTCCCCAACATCCTATTCCAAAACCAAAGGTAATGAAATGTGTCATAGAGAGAAAAGAACTGACCTCCCCAGGCAAAGCCTAAACAATTGATTTGAGAGTAACTATAACCATTCACTTACTTGTTTCTGTTTATTTCAACATAAGTACAGTCACAGACTTCTTCAGATTTCGTTCCTAATAAGAGACAAATTGTAACAGTTGTATTGTTATACCTAAATACTCTAGAACAGTACAGCTATGGGACCTGTTATCCAGGAGGCTCAGGATCTGGGGGGTTTCCGCATAAAGGATCTTTACAGAACTTAGATCTTCATACCTTAAGTCTATGGAAAAATCATTTAAACATTAAATAAACCCAATAGGATTGTTTAGCCTCCAGTTAGGATTAATTATACCATAGCTGGGATCAAGTACAAGGTACTGGTTTATTATTAAAGAGAACATTTTTTTTTAAAAATCATTATTATTTGCTTAAAATGGATTCTATGAGAGACGGACTTCCTGTAATTTGGAGCTTTCTGGGGAATGGGTTTCTGCATAACGGATCCCATACCTGTAATAATTCAGTATTGATTCATTGGCTCAACTCTGAGCGTCCCATGGATGACTTAATAATATCACATTTGCTCTAACTCTTTCACACCTCCATTCTCTTTTTCATGATCTTCTTCCTCTTTAATTCTGCTGTTTTCTTCCACTTCCTTCTATCTTCTTATACATTCTTTCTGTCCTTCTTTCATAAACTCGCTCCTTCTCATTTACCCTACCTGCTCTTCCAATCTTCCTCACCCTACCATTTATTTTCTCTTCTGCCTCTTCTCTTCTTTTATCTATATGATCCTAGGTGTCATATCTCCAGTGTCCACCTGACCTACTGGAATACCATGAAAACTCCTGGTGGCCAGAGTATCAGTGTGCCCCCCCCCCGCTTCAAACCATTTGGCCTATATCATGGTAATTACCTATTTCTGTATGGGAATAAATAAGATAAATAGATGGAAATATACATTATAATAAAGAAATTATACTTGCAGAATAAATAGATTTTATGAGGTGAGGAAGACAAATAGTGGGAGACCGGGCCTGTGGTCTAAGACTGTGATCCCCAACCAGTGGCTCATAAACAACATGTTTCTCTCCAACCCCTTGGATGTTGCTCCCAGTGACCTCAAAGCAGGAGCTTATTGTTGAATTCCAGGCTTGGAGGAATGTTTTGGTTGCATAAAAACCAGGTGTACTGCCAACCAGAGCATTCTTTAGACTACCAGTCCACATAGGGGCTACTAATTGCCAATCACAGCCCTTATTTTGTGCCACTCAGAACATATTTCATGCTTTTGTACATCTGAATGTGGCTCTAAGGTTTTCTGATGGCTCTGAGGTTTTTTAGGGGACTCCTGGCACCCCAGTCCGGCACTCAATATCTGTGACATAGAGAGCAAATAGATGAAGAGCAGGGCACCATTACTGCATGTTGTACCCCTTTAATGAATGAGTCCCAGAGGGGGTACAGCATAAAAATGGTGTCCAGTGAGTAGGTGGGAATGTTGGAGAAACCAGTGATGACTTTGCACCAGGACCCAATAGCCTGTAGTTATGTATTTGCACACAATTGTCTATTGTGCCCTGCTGAAAATCTGTTGAGAACACTGCTACTTGCTTCTGTGCTATTCAATTATTATGAATACCCATATACATACACACTGCCCATTAGCCACACTTATGGCTAATGCCCCTAAAAGTTACCTATAGGTCATATTGCGCATTTTTGGCTGATAGGGAGGCTTTTGTAAATAATTGTAACTTAAAGTTCCTAAAACTGATTGTTTTTCCAACTTGACTTTCCCTTCTCAACATGTAAGAGTTTCTAATGCTAACAGAATACTTTAAAACCAGGGACATAAGATGATCGAAAGAACATATTTTTGGGTAGGACAGAGGGACTTATTATTACTTATTTAAAAATAGTTTGTACTCTTTACATAAAAATACCTTGAAACAAATGTCTGTACTAATTATTATAAAGTGAGACTGAAGATCATTAAGAAAAGGCTAACCTCTTTTTAGTGTATGCAAGCACTGTCCAGTATTGTGATTCCAGATTTTTAAACATCCATCTCTTCCTCCAGTTATGAGCCTAGAAATAATCACATTTTAGACTTTTTGTTTTAACACCGGTTTATATCTATCCATCCTCCCCCACAAATAAACTTTGTTCCCTCATCTCTATATGTTTCGTACTGTCTCATTTTTCCTCTTTTCACTCATTTCTCTATATTTGTGAGATTTATTGGCCAAGTATTTCTACAATATTTTGTTTAATTGTTAGGTCATTCAGAGTACTGACCCTGGCACCAGCAGATTTGATTTTCTCCCTAGACAGCTCCCTACCTAGACTTGTCATCAGACTAAACAGAGAAATAAATGTGACTTTTTTCTGCTGACTGGCCAAGAAAAGGCCTAAAAACTAAAACAGATTTTGGGAATAATTTACACCAACATACTTTACCATTTATCACCTATGGCCACATTTCTAAACCTGTATATGGATAAACCATTTTGACCCTAGTTCAGCTCAGTGGAACTCGGAAGCCAGGACAATGATGAATGTGGAAGGACTACAAGTTGTTTCCTAAAATACATAGCCAGTATGTGCCTGGTACCAGTTTGAATACTCAAGTGTCCAACTAGACATTCCAACAAAAGGAACAAACATATCCAATAGGACTGACCTTCTTCCACTATGGTCAAAGGTTGCGCACGTGATTGCAGCATCTCCATGTGCATCAGTAAACTCAAATACTTGTTTACCTGTCTCAAAATCCCAAACTTTCACCACCTATAAAGAAAAAATTCTATGTCAATGGGTTAAATCAGAATCAAATCTCCTTATAATTTGACAAAAAATAGTTTAACAAAGGGAATCCCGTGGATTCTGGCAAATGCCAGAGAGGGGCTGCTGTAAGATGCCATAGACAGTCACCATTTATTGGGCTAGTGAGGGGGGCTGTTTGGGCCTCTGTGTACTTGAAATTAGTGATGGGCAAATAAATTCGCAGCTGCAAATTTAAGGAGAATTTCCACATTTCGCCACGTTTTGCCGAATAAATTCTCGAAACTGTGGTGAAAATTTACTGCGCCTATTTTGTCCAAATGCATTAAAGTCAATGGGCGTCCGAATAATTTTGACGCACAAGTTTTTAATTTATTTTATTTATCCATTGACTTTAATGCATTTGGACAAAATAGGCGTGCGTCTAATTGTCGCTGGGTCAAAATTGGGGAGGGCATCAAAATTGACGTAGGCGTTACAATTGACAAATTTTTTGGCGAACTGAAACGGGACAAATTCGCCCATCACTACTTGAAATGCCAGGGCCTGTTTTGAATCCCACTCTAGAACTAAAAGATAATGAGTGGATCTTTGCCTGCCCCTTCCAGAAGTACATCTGTGATCCAGGCATTTCTTTTTTCTGCACCAGTCTTGAAGCTCAGATCTACAAATCTACATTAGTCATGTTGCAAAGTGTAAGTTGCAATATTTGATCTCTACAAGAGATTGAGGAAATAAAATATTTTTTTTTTATTCCTGATGACATGCCTGTTTAGATGTGAATATTTATGTAGCAGCAACACTGGCTCCATATATCATTATCATCATCATCATCATCATGAAAGATACCATAGGCTTAAAGGACAAGGAAAGGCAAAAAAATAAAATCCCATTTTTACTTTCTTTAATGAAAAAGAAACCTTTCTCCAATATACTTGAAAAAATATACTAAAAAATGTGTACCGTTTTTATAAGAAACCTGACTGTATGCAGTGAAATTCTCTCTTCATTTACTGCTGTGGATAGGAATTGTCAGATGGTCCCTAACTGCTGAGCAGGGAAACAATCATACTTATGAACAGCAGGGGGAGCTCCTGCCTTACTTCCCAGCCATGCAGAACTCAAGCAGCTTTGTTTATGACGATCCCTAAGCAGCCCAGACCACACTGAGCATGTGTAGGGGTCAGGGTCAGGCCAAGATATTTAACAAAGTTACAAGATGACAGCCCCCTGTGGCCAACTTTAAAAGCATAAATCATTTGTTTGATTAGGCTTTGTGGTGCTGTAAATTCATGCTTATGTTTAGTATACAAAATACAGCATTTCTAGCCTTATTCTATTTTAGACTTTCCTTGTCCTTTAAGGTACACCAGACTTTTTACAGAAGTGTCTGTATTACCTGCCTGCTCATCAGGCCTAGACTGGCAATATATAGATTCTAGCAAATACCAGAGGGGCTGCTGTAAGTTGCCACAAACAGTCACTATTTATTGGGCTGATGGAGGACTATTTGGGCCTCTGATGCCAGGGCCTATTTTGGATCCCAGTCCAAACCTACTGCTTGTGTCATAGCGCTGTAATTCTAAGGACTGAACTACACAGTGCGCGTCATCAGATCCAACAAGATGAGAGTAAGCACAGGCGGCATGTGGGATGCGCAGAATATAATGTAAGTAATACAAATGTCGCATCTACAAACTGCATGCATCTGTCAGGACACGACGGATGCGAACGCTGCATGTTGCGTCTTCATCCGACATTCGTGTTGGATGCACGCAGTTTGTAGATACATTTGTATTAATTACATTATATTCGCCACATCCGACGTACCACCTGTGCTTCCTCTCATCGCGTTGGATCTGAAGAACATGCACCGTGTAGTTCAGCCCTTAGGCACATTCCTTGGCATTTTGTTTGGAGATTTTTCCCTGGGAGAAGCCAGTAACACAGAACCCCAGAAAACACCTTAAGCATCACAATAACAACATACTTTTGCCTCTTAGACCATGCGTTATAAGTTCAACGGAGGCACAGTCCCACCGTATCTGGACATCAGAGACACTTACGGAGGCTTCTGAGCATGTTACCACTTGTCTAAATGTTCTGTTGTATTTGCAGCATAATACGGATTCCTTGTGTGAGACATCCAGGTGGGGAGGAATAGCCGATCTTTAAAATAATTAAATAAAACAAAAAGTTGTAATAGATTCTCCCTCAAATATGTAGTTGTTTTGCATTATATTATAGAGAGTCTAGAGTCTATACAAAACAGTACTTTGTGTAAGAGCCTACTCCCATTTACTTTCTGGGCTTTTTCATTGTGTCTTTACAACAAAAGCACCTCATAAATAATGTGTATTTTGCAATCCCGCTCATAACAAAAGCCGCTTAGTGTGGGCTGTATTGCTGAAGAATGAATAATTTAAAAGGTGTAAATAAAAACCAAGTTGTAATGTAATCATTTTATTGACCCTTAAAAAATTCTCAATTAAAGTAAAAACCTGGCCAGGACCCCAATCGATCAATACGAATTCATAAAAATAAATGGTCACGTGTAACAACCAATAATAGTCAAAACCAAATAAATGTTCCTTTAAATTGAATTGTCTCTATATAAACCTCCAACTCTCCAGTCTGGAATAGCCCCATATATGGAGCAATGGTAGGGAACTGTCACTGCAAATGGCTTGATACACTTTTTAAAGGAGTCAAGTTATGCTTTGATTCGTCATCATTTTATCTAATGGACCCTTCTTATCTCAGACCTAACAAAGTGGGATATGAGGTAGTGAGTAGTGTTTACTAGGCAGTCCCAGCGCCCTGTATCCTGTACAGGTATAGGATCCCTTATCCTGAAACCTGATATCCAGAAAGCTCCGAATAGACTCCATTTTATCCAAATAATCCAAACTTCTAAAAATTATTTCCTTTTTCTCTGTAATAATAAAACAGTAGCTTGTACTTGATCCCAACTAAGATATAATTAATCCTTATTGGAAGCAAAACCAGCCTATTGGGTTTATTTAATGTTTAAATGAATTTCTAGTAGACTTGAGGCATGAAGACCCAAATTACGGAAAGATCCGTTATCCGGAGAACCCCAAGTCCCAAACATTCTGGATAACAGGTTGCATACGTGTATTATGGAGTAAGGGGTTTGCTTAACTCATTCAATGTAATATCTTCTAGCCCTAACCTAAGTCAGCCAAACAAATTTTTCATTTGAGCCCCAATACAAACAGGTACAGGTATGTGACCTATTATCCAGAATACTTGGGACTTGGGGTATTCCGGATAACAGATTATAAAATGTAATTTGGATCTTCATACCTTAAGTCTACTAGAAAAATGTAAACATTAAATAAACCCAATAGTCTTGGTTTGCTTCCAATAAGGATTAATTATATCTCAGTTCAAGTACAAGGTACTGTTTTATTATTACAGAGAATAAGGAAATCAGTTTGGATTATTTGGATAAAATGGAGTCTATGGGAATGGGAGATAGCCACCCCGTAATTCTGAGCTTTTTGGATAATGATTTTCCAGATAACGGATCCCATACCTGTACCAGGAAAAAGTGGAAAAGACACGGCCCCATCACCCAAGGAGACAATCATTCAGCTTTAAAATTAAATCCACCCTATAGTTTTATTTCAAAACAAGCAGTCCTAAAGCTTTGATTTGAGACAAACAAAGGAATTATGGGAAGGAAGCGAAGGACCGCCTCTTAAATTACCGTTTATATGCAATAACTTCCCTCTGCTTTGTGTGTATAAATAAAGAGGGTCTCTCCTCAACCAAAATTGAGAAATAGAAATGACTCTTACTTTAGCTTGATCTGAAGAAGTGCTATGGCATCAGTGGTGACACAAAGAGCTCTGATGCTGGGGATATACAGACACGCAGTCAGCTCTCCACGGATTCCACTGGATTTGGAACAGGTAGAAAATATGCAGGTTTGACTCTGTATATCCCAAATCTAAACAGAATTGAATATGCGTAAGGACACAAGGAATACTGAAACATTGGCATAATAAATAATCTTTACTCCTTTCACCATACTTTAAAGCCCTGTGAGTGCCTTGCTTAATATGACATTCTATATTGCTCCACTAAGCAGGCGTAACTATTTTTTGCTATATGTATATATATATATATATATACACACACACAAATCCACTGGGAGCCGGCTCACGATAAAGCTTATAAATTTGCCTGGGTGCACGATCAAAAACCTCTCAAAACACTTGCAAAGAAGATCAGTAGTGATGGGCGAATTTATTCGGCAGGCCGAATTTGCGTGATTCGCCGCCAGCGAATACATTTGCGAAACGCCCGGCAAAATTTGCTGGTGAAAATTCGAAAAAATTGTCGCCCGCGTCGGAAAAAACGGACGCCGGTGTCAAAAATGGACGTGCGTCAAGAACGAGACACCGGCGCCGTTTTGCGAATTTCACTGGAAATTCACGAATTTTCCAGTGAATCGAAACCATCACTAAAGATCAGCACTTCACAGGTCTTAAAAAATAAACTTCATTTATTTAGCAACAGATTGACGTTTCGGCTGACTCCTCAGCCTTTCTCAACTAAGCTAAACTAAATGAAGTTTATTTTTTAAGACCTGTGAAGTGCTGATCTTCTTTGCAAGTATATATATATATATATATATATATATATATATATATATATATATATATATATATATATATAATTTAACAAATAATGCCGTGCTCACAGGTCTCAGCAACGAAACAAAAATGCTTTTATTGGCTTCCAGGGTTCCCTAAGCATTTTGCATTGTTTTGTGCCTACACACAACTGATCATGAATCACATGCTAACTTGCCCATAATTAAAGTCAGCAGTCTGACTGTGTTGGTAAATTTTGTACAAATTTCAGGCCATGCTATTTTGTGAGCGCCTGCAATAGACAGACCCTAGTGTTTGCTGAAATGAAAATCTGGCATATTTATAGGGCTATGTACTGATTTCCGGCATAGGTGAACCCCAGTGAAAAATGCAGGTGTTTTGTACAACAGCTTCTTAAAATTATTGTTTTCTAGATTTTCCCATTGACTTGAATGGATTGTGCCAAGTTGGTGGAAGTCATGCTCAGTTTGCCTTTAAGCTAATGCATGCTGTGTACTGTGGGGAAACATGATGGCAACTCCTGATATAAAAAGCTAATTTATGATAGATTATTGATGGGATATCACTAATGCGTTTCAATGTATTATTTGTAGGGACTTTGTTGAGGAAATGCAACAGTAATTCTGTGCCTCCTCGCCTCCCACCCTCAGGAAATAGACGAATTAATCATCTAAAGGTGTCAAAATGCTGCAGTGCTGATCTCTTTGAAAGAAACAAAAACACCATTGTCCTTGTGATGTAACTTATAGGACATTACAGGGTCAGACTGGGATGCCAGGGGCCCACCAGAAAACCTTAGGCTGAGGACCCACTTTTCAAACTATTATACCGTCTCTCCTCTCCTCGCTCAACTTCTTTTTTCTCCTACGCTCTACATATTATACTCAATTCTTCCATTATTAAGCCTCTTTGTTCCCATAAATAAATAGAGAATGACCATGAAATAGGCCAAATTGTTAGAAGCAAGAGGGCATTGAATTGAACACAGTACTTGTATCTAATTACGCTCATTTATAAGAGGGCCCTAAACCATTTTTCCATTTGCGTCTACTTTTGCAAACACACCAATTTTACCAGTGCAGTGCAACAGTACATTATATTGTCGTTCCTTTAAAACATTTTAATTTTTTTGGCGTTACTGTTCCTTTAACACTCCCCATGACTTTTGGTGCCCAGTTTTCGACAACTGGGATTGCATGCAATTACAACATGAGAGCCCATCTTCTATTGCATCCACCTCTTACAAACAGTCATATGAAAAGTTTGGGAACCCCTCTTAATTCTTTGGAGTTTTGTTTATCATTGGCTGAGCTCTCAGAGTAGCAACTTCCTTTTAATATATAACATGCCTTATGGAAACAGTAGTATTTCAGTAGTGACATAAAGTTTATTGGAGTAACAGAAAATATGCATTGTAACAAAATTAGACAGGTGCATAAATTTGGGCACCCCAACAGAGATATTACATCAATACTTAGTTGAGCCTCCTTTTGCAAATGTAACAGCCTCTAGACTCCTCCTATAGCCTTTGATGAGTGTCTGGATTCTGGATGGCGGCATTTAACCATTCAACCATACAAAATCTCTCCAGTTCAGTTAAATTTGATGGCTGCCGAGCATGGACAGTCTGCTTCAAATCATCCCATAGATTTTCCATCATATTCAAGTCGGGGGACTGTGACGGCCATTCCAGAATATTGTACTTCTCCCTCTGCATAAATGTCTTTGTAGATTTCCAAGTGTGTTTAGGGTCATTGTCTTGTTGGAATATTCAATCACTGCGTAACTTCAACTTTGTGACTGATGCTTGAACATTATCCTGAAGAATTTGTTGATATTGGGTTGAATTCGTCTTGTCTTCATGAGCTTTTGCATACAACAAGCAACTCTGTTTGTGGCGTGAGATGATCTTTGTGCAAATTGCGCTGAATTGTAGAACGATGTACAGATACACCATCTGCAGCAAGATCTTGCAGGTCTTTGGAGGTGATCTTTGGGTTGTCTGTAACCATTCTCACAATCCTCCGCATATGCCGCTCCTGTATTTCTCTTGGCCTGCCAGACCTGGGTTTTATAGCAACTGTGCCTGTGGCCTTCCATTTCCTTATTACATTCCTTACAGATGAAACTGGCAGTTCAAGTTTGAGGCTTAATGAGCTAATCCAACCAATTTGGTGTTGCCAGTAATCAGTATTGAGCAGTTACATGCATATAAATTAGCAAAATTACAAGGGTACCCAAATTTTTGCACAGCCAGTTTTTCACATTTGATTTAATTCCATACAACTGAATACTGCTTGACTAAAAATCTATGTACAGAAAACACCCCAGTACTCAGATGTTCCTGGGAAATGAAAGACACACCACTGTTATCTTTTTTGTGGAGTAAATTATTATGGAGTAAATTATTATGCAGATTTTTTTTCACATGACTGTAGCAGGTACATGTTGGGCAAAAGCATATGCAGATCCCTATTAAAAATCATTTTTGTAACTACTGACTCAAAGGTACTCTGGATTCTCCTTTTTGTATGCAGTTCACTATCTGGCACAAAGAGTTGCATCTCTGGAATCCACCACAAAATGCTGCCCCAGATTACATTTATGATGGAATTCTGTACATAATATTGTTGTGCACCCCTTTTGAAATTTTTTTTTTTTTAGAGAAAATGTTGAGGTTTCATGTTGTACAAGAGAATATTTTTGTTTTTTGTTGAATGGAAGCTAAGCAGAAATAAAAAGAAGATGAACCGGCACTACGGACTCCATGCAAGCAGGACAAGCCCTTTGTGTTTATTCAAAGTAACGTTTCGGGGGGGTGCCCCTTCATCTGACAAAGGGGCACGCCCCCGAAACGGTACTTTGAATAAACAAGCTTGTCCCGCTTGCATGGAGTCCGTAGTGCCGGTTCATCTTTTTATTACTAATAATTGAGGGTGCCAATCTGTGAGACTGCGCACCGGACCTACTCGTGTTCGAGAGATCAGGGTGTGCTGGTGGTCTGCTAAGCAGAAATCCCATAATAATGTTACAATGCAATAGTAAAATACAGGGTGCTCTCGAAAGGCTACACCTCTTTCTGTATAAATGTCTGCTTTACTAAAGGAACCATCAAATTAGATGACTATAATAGGCTCTTCCTGCTACATTAGAAATGATCTCAGGCTGGGAGCTTGGCCTAATGCCTACTGATATTACATAGAAAGCAGGAGAGAGTGGGAGCATGCTGAGCGCTCAGATCTTTGGCACAGAGAGGCAAATTATATTTGGCAGCTCTATAAGGTTGCTGTCTGAGCCATTAGCTTCCCCAGAATTATTTCCTATGTAAGTACATAGTTTAAATGCAAGATAATTGCAGGGAAATGGTTTTAAAAGATAAGGACAAAAAATAATAGAAAGAAAAGAAAGAAAGGTTGATTATTGTAGTAAGGAAACAAGCCATATAGCAATAAGTGCCATTTTCTTACCTTTATGGTATTATCTGTGGCAATAGAAAATATTTTGTTCTCATCTGAAGAAATATCCAATGAAAAGATGGGGGCAGTGTGGCCTCTGAGCATACCTGTCACTCGCCTGCAATATAAACACAACACCTCATTGTAGTTTGAAAATTGACACAAATTTGTAAGGAGGATATTGCAGAGCAAATCAATGGCTGGTTAGTCCGGAAAAGAGAAAAGAAGCAGAAGAAAGTAAAATGATTAACAGAGATTAAAAAATAAATTATAGTGGAAGAATGTTTATTCTCAAAAGCCTCTGGGTTTCTTCCCCAGAGTAACTCCTCCCAAAAGCCGTTTTTTGACTGTACCGAACTGACCAGATTAATAAAATAAGGTAATAATATTACGCAGGTACGTAAACATTCCACATCCGAATGATCCGGTCCATTCCTCCGGTCACAACAAGACTATTCTTCTTGCAAAAGGCAAATGTTTTCACTCCTTTGTAGACATGGAACGCAGTCTGATCTCCAGCAGCCCTTTTATGTGGGGGCCCCAGAGTGGCCGGTCCTTTTTTCCACTTTGTGTCCTTCATGTGATCCTTGATGTCTTTCATTTGCTGCTCCACATTTGTTGTCCCAGTAGTGCAACCTATATGAATTGAAGAGCAATTATTAGGGTGTTTATTAGGGTGCCTTTGCTAGGGTATCCTGCATATCTGAGAGTTACGCTCATTATATATATATAT
The DNA here is from genome assembly GCF_017654675.1 of Xenopus laevis. Taxonomy (NCBI): domain Eukaryota; kingdom Metazoa; phylum Chordata; class Amphibia; order Anura; family Pipidae; genus Xenopus; species Xenopus laevis. The sequence goes on from NC_054373.1 coordinate 163,257,065, forward strand.
ATATATATATATATATATATATATATATATATATATATATATATATATATATATATATATATATATATATATATATATATATATATATATATAAACACTTCCATAAATAAGTATATTTTGTACATCATGTTTATTTTGCTGTTGTACTTTAGCAGTTGGTGCTGATGACTTCTAAACTGGGAACCTTGTCATGTCCTTGTTACTTATAGGTTGGTTTAAACCAACCACCCACATCACAGATAAAATAAATGACGTAGCGTGTAGCTGATTTTAGATGAGCGTATAGCTAACCTAGTGATTAAATTGGTGGTTCACCTTTACGTTAACCTTTAGTATATTATAGAATGGCCAATTCTAACTTTTCAATTGGTCTTCATTATTTATTTTTCATAGATTTTTTAAATTATTTGCCCTGACTCTTATATTATTAATTTTATTTAATTTTATTAATTATTTGCTTCTGACTCTTTCCAGCTTTCAAATGCAGGTCACTGACCCCATCTAAAAATCGAATGTTCTGTAAGGCTACAAATGTATTGTTATTGTTACTTGTTATTACTCATCTTTCTATTCAGGCCTCTCCTATTCATATTCCAGTCTCTTATTCAAATCAATGCATGGTTGCTAGGGGACTTTGCACTATAGCAATCCGATTGCTGAAATTGCAAACTGGAGAGCTGCTGAATAAAAATCCAAATAATTTAAAAACCCCAAATAATAAAAACAAAACAATGAGCAAATATAAATTGTCTTGGAATATCTCTTTCATACCTAAAATTATCTCAAAAGTGAACAACCTTTTAAGGAAGATTTACTAATTGTATTAAGGACTCATAATGATATTCCACGTATTTAGGCAATGCACAATATTTTAATCAAAAAACTATTTAGCGGTCTGTAATATTCAGCCAACTATGCTCTTACACTGTTTTTTACTCAACATGTCGACATACACAAATGTATTTTGAACAAAAAAAAAAGTCACTGTCTTATAGGCAAGGTGGAACTTGGATATGGTGTGGATTTTCTGTACAGGTATGGAATCTGTTATATGGAAACTCATTAACCAGAAAGCTCAGAATAACGGGAAGATTGTCTCCCATATCCAAATAATTCACATTTTTAAAAATGATTTCCTTTTTCTGTGTAATAATAAAACAGTACCTTGTACTTGATCCCAACTAAGATATAATTAATCATTATTGGAAGCAAAACCAGCCTATTGGGTTTATTTAATGTTTACATGATTTTCTAGTAGACTTAAGGTATGAAGATCCAAATTACGGAAAGACCTGTGATCCGGAAAACCCCAGGTCCCGAGCATTCTGGAAAACAGATCCCATATTTTTACGTTTTTGCAGTTTGCATGTTAGTAAGTGAGACCCAATAGGCCTTGGTGTTTCAAAGCAATGACAATACAGGCAACGTCAATGACAATCTCGACATCTTGAAAAACCTACCGATTACCAAAGCAGTAGCTTCGTCATTGGAGGCAGATATGATAGCTTTTATTGAGTCATAGTATTTCATCTGAGAAGAAAAAGAAATTCCGCATTTAGCCACCGGTGAATAAATTTGCAAATTTGCCGCGAAAATTCACTGCATCGAAAAAACTTAAACGATTAACGGACGCCCATTGATTTTAATGGGCGTCCATTGTTGCCCGCGTCAAGATTCTAGTTTTGCAAATTTTTCGCCCGTTTCGTGAATTTCACAGGAAATTCGCAAATTTTATGGCGAAGCGAAACCGGAGAAATTCGACCCATCACTGCGTACAATATCTTCCGCTGTCTGTCCTACCCCTATCCTGCTCCATTTGTGCAATAGTTGGGGGTGAATATTTGTTTCTTTCTTTTTGAACATAAGAAACAGTTCTAACAAACGGAGATGCCCACAAGCTTCCTCACTGAACGCTGCCTTTCTTTGGGTATATAAAATGTATATAGTAGATCATTGAATGTAGTTGAGTAATAGAAGAAACAAGACCTTTTTATATTAGGCAAGACCAAAGTGATTGTGGTTCAATCGTGCTTATTCACAGTTCATATGGCTGTAAATTCCAGGTGTCTGTGAGTAAATGATAAATTTCAATAGAAGAATAAAACAGCTCCAAAGCAGTATTACAAAACTGCAAGTGTTATTTTATTAGCAGTGTGGGTGCACTACAGGGCAGAGTTATCAAAGATAAAGGTGAATTTTCGAATTAAAAAAAATTTTGAGCTATTTTCTTTGCACTTCGACTAGGGAATAGTCGAAAAAATTTGAATATCAAAATTTATCATGTACTGTCTCTTTAAAAATTTGACAGACCATTCACCATCTAAAACCTGCCGAATTGCTGTTTTAGCCTATGGGGGACCTCCTAGAACCTATTTGGGGTCAATTGATAGACTTCGATTCGAATTTGGCCGAATAAGGACCTATTTGATCAAAAACTGACCTATTCGGCCAAAAAAAACTTCGACTTAATTTCGATTGGTCTTTTTGGAATTCGAATTTCAAAGTTTTTCAAATTCGAAATTCGACCCTTGATAAATATGCCCCTACATGTTTCAGGCCCAGCCCTTTCTCAAGTGTACAGGGTGCAAGGCATTATGAGATTAAATGCCTTCATCCAGAACCAGGAACCTCCCCCGTTCACTTCTTTAAGTGACAGTTATATCATTGGCAAGTGAATAAGTATGTATAATTTTGTATCAAGAAATCCAATAAATAAAAAACTACATTTTGGGGCAGTTTTACTTAGGGTCAAATATCGACGGTTAATTAACCCTCGATATTCGACTGCTGAATGTAAATCCTTCGACTTCGAATATCGAAGTCGAAGAATTTAGCGCTATTCCTACGATCGAACGATCGAAGGAATAATCGTTTGATCGAACGATTAAATCCTTCAGAACGAACGATTCGAAGGATTTTAATCCATTGATCGAACAATTTTCCTTCAATCAGGAAATTGTTAGGAAGCCTTTGGGGACCTCCCCATAGGCTAACATTGGCCTCATTAGGTTTTAGGTGGCGAACTAGGGGGTCGAAGTATTTTTTAAAAAGACAGTACTTCGACTATTGAATGGTCGAATAGTTGAACGATTTTTACTTCGAATCGTTCGATTAGAAGTCGAAGTCGTAGTCGAAGGTCGAAGTAGCCTATTCGATGGTCGAAGTAGCCATATTCGACCATTCGAAATTCGAAGTATTTTTTCCTCTATTCCTTCACTCGAGCTAAGTAAATGGGCCCCCTAGTCTCCCAAGCTAAATCATCTTCAGCGCAGGCAACAAGAGATCCAGAAATACCTTTGTGTAATAAACACTTTAGACAGGCCACGTTAACAAACCTCAATATATCATTTACTCAAAAGCAGCTTTTGTAAAGTCACGTGTATGGTTTCAGTTTGATAAGACAAATGAAACTCTACCTACCTGTGTAACCCAATCACCATGGACTTTCCAAGAGATGAAAGATACATGGGGAGAAAGAACAGCATTGTCAATACCAATTGTAGGCACAAGATTATCAGGTCTGGGCATCTTCTTCCACATCCTGAAAAGATAAAGATGTACATCAGACTTGAATTTCCACTTACGCACTGAGATTATATTTATTTCTATACATATATTTCACAACAGACTTCTGTTTGAGCTATTAGATGTCCCCAACTGGGACATGATCTATAGCAAGTTCTTTAGAGTTTATTCCTACCTCAAGGTCTGTCCCACAGATGTTAAAAGAAGAATATTCACACATCCCTGTAGATAATAAAACACGGATGAAACCTAAATTAACTCACGATCAGTTCACAAAGTTATTTACTTTTAGAATTGAGAAGAAAACAACGTTGGATTTCCCCTCAAGCAGCAGGTGGGTTGATGAATTAAAAAAACAACACTATTAAACAATAGTAATTCATCACTTTTAAAACATTATACAGGTATGGGATTAATTATCTGGAAACCCATTATTCAGAAAGATCTGAATTACAGAAAGGACATTTCCCATAGACTCCATTTTATCCAAATAATCCATTTTTTTTTAAAAATTTCTCTGTAATAAAAACAGTACCTTGCACTTGATCCCATCTAAGATATTATTAATCCTTATTAGTGGGATAATCCCAATCCCATTGGGTTTATTTAATGTCTAAATTATTTTAAGCAGACTTAAGGTATGGAGATCCAAATTATGGAAAGATCCATTTTCAGGAAAACTCCAGGTCCGGAGCATTCTGGATAACAAGTCCCATACCTGTACCAATAATTCCTTTAGATTTACTGCACCTGGTCATCGCCATACAGAATCATACACTCATCAGTATCGGTTGCACTAAAAAGGAAATAATAAAGGTTATAATTGCAATAATTAACATTGTCATACATACATGCATGTAAACAGATACCCTTTCCTTTGGGTCTTTGGTATTAAAGACTGAACCCAGTACCAATCCCCTTTCTACAAAGTCTTTAAAGCCCCAGCAGAAAATCATAAGTGAGCATTTCTGAACAATGAGCATTTTCTGAACATCAGTAGGGTCAAAGCGAATATTATAAATGTCAATGCATTCAATCGTTTTGTACTCCATCAAGCTGGAAAATTTGCCCAGAGTTCATGTTTAAGTCTGAGCACATTTTACCTAAGTGACCCCTGTAAATTTAGAGGCCTGGGCACATGAGAAACAAAAAGTAAGAAATTGTCTGTGTACCATTTATTAACATTCCGCCAGACTTTAAATGCATATCATTTTGATGAAAGGAGTGTGCCACAGAGTTTTATGTAAAGTTTACAAAATCTAATCTAATTTAAAGGCCACAGACAGTGCTGGGCCAAGCCGACCGGGCGCCCTAGGCGACCCGGCTGGCCACCGCGCTCCCCACAAATTTGCAGAATGCCGGAGGGGAGGGTGTTAGAAGAGTGCCGGAGGGGATGGAGGCAGGGAGGCAGGGGAAAACGATTGAGGAGAGAGTAAAGAGGCGGGGAGGAGTGCTGGAGGGGTGGGAGGCAGGGAGAGCAGCGAACATGGACTAGGGGTAGGCAAAAGTCAGGTGCCTGTCCAGCGCCCCTCTTTAGTTGCGCCCTAGGCAGGTGCCTCTTCTGCTACCCCTAGTTCTGGCCCCGACCACAGAGGCCAAGTAACTAGTATCCAACAGTGGGCTAAATCAGGGATGGATTAATGTACAAGCTATTCTAGGCTATAGACTAGGGGCCCACTGTGATCTAGCTTTTTATAAATTATTATTTCTATTTCTAGTTATTTTCTATTTGCACTTCTAGCTCCGGTTGGGCACACCTGCCGGGAGAAGAAGACAGGCAAGGCACATGCAAGTACCCTGATCCAGTGACATCACTGATGTGTGCCGAACCCAACTCGGTGTAGAGAGCTCGGGTACACATGTGTCTGGATCTGCATGCATCTGGACCCAACCATAGTCTAGATGGGGGGCTGGGTGAACAGGGCCACTATCTGAAATCACGGGGCCCTGTACAACAACATTATCAGCCCCCCAGGAGCCTAGTGGTTAAAAACCAAAACAGGCATTGGACAGAGACCTATTTCCAACATACATTCATTATAAAAATTGTAACCCCATGCATTGAATTCTCCCTTCACTCCACTAGGTCTGATCACTGACCACACAAATCTCTATATGGCGTTGACTGCACTTCTTAAAAACCATCAGTGCTGTTCCAAGTTCTGGATGGCAGGAAAGCTGCGTGCAGAGTTGTATCTGTCTAGATAGATAGAATGAAACAACCCTGTGTGCTGCTGTCCTGCTGTCCAGAATGCACCGGGTTCAGGAGACAGACCTGTATAAGTACATGTGTGTGTGTGAATATACAGTATGTATTTATATACAGAAGGGATCCCCAACGTTTGAAACCATGAGCAAGATTCAGAAGAAAAGGGAGTTGGAGAGCAACACAAGCATGAAAAATGTTCTTGGGGTGCCAAATAAGTGCTTTGATTGGCAATTTGGTAGCCCCTATGTGGATTGTCAACCTACATTGAGACTCTGTTTGGCAGTACATCTGGTTTTTATACAACCAAAACTTGTCTCCAAGCCTGGAATTCAAAAATAAGCTCCTGCTTTCAAACCACTGGGAGTAACATCCAGGGGGTTGGAGAGCAACACGTTGTTCATGAGCTACTGGTTGAGGATCATTGATATACAGTGTGTATATATATATATATATATATATATATATATATATATATATATATATATATATATATATATATATATATATATACATACACATAAATTTAAAAAGAGATAGGTGCTCAGTAATATTGGTCAGTGATAATGAAAGATACACTAGATGGGTGAATTAGATACACAGGTATCTTTTCTGTTTTTAACGTAGACCAACAATGTTACTGGTGGGCCAGGTGACACTTGGGGGCCCATTTTTTTTAAACTACAATATTTTATGGTCAAGGTTTTTTGGGGGAAAATAAAATCTCAAATTTTTTTTTTTTTGTTTTAAAAAGTTTTATTGGGTTTTACAAAAGCAAGCAAGATATAACATTGGTCCATTGAAGGACTATAACACAATCTTATACAGCTTAGGGAGTTAGGTGTCCTAGAAGAATTTGATGATGGAGAATACACCTAAGCTGATATTAGAGCTAAGTAAAAAAAAAAAAAGAAAAAAAAAAAAACAACAAAAGTAAAACAAAACATATTAACGTAATAATGCTCAGCTAATTTTGAAAGTAGAATAAGAAAGATATTAAGGAAATGCCGGAACATGTAAGTGACTACAAACACATCACAAATGAAAATAAATATTTTGAAATGAGATACAAACTACAATTATAAATGCAGCAGTCCAAGTGAACGGAGTTTGATTGAAGAGTCAAAAAAGTCCCAATATAATGACCAATTGTTAATAAAATTCTGCTTAAGGTGAGGATCAGCCGTCTTAATCCTTATCGCTTCTTGCCAGCATAAGTGATTTAAGAGGGACAAGATATCCTTTATTGAAGGTGTAGATACAGACAACCAATTTAAGAATAACAATTTCTTTGTAGCTGCTGTCAACAATGTAATAACGTTATTAAGATTATTGAATAAAGATTTTGGGTGTGGCTTCAAAGAGGAAACAGGGTAATTCAGGTGTAGTAATGCCCAAACTGGAGTTAGTTTGATATGGAGGTTAAGTTTGTGACTCAGAAATTTTTCCAGGGCAAGCCAGACTTTATGGATTTCAGGGCAGCTCCACAAGTAGTGAAACAAGTCAACATTTATTTGAGTACATTTAGGACAAAAGGATTGGGAGCTTGAACCTGAAAACTTTTTGAACAATTTCCCATAGCCCAAATGGACCATTTTAAAATGTTGAACTCTCCAATTTTCAGATGCAAAGTTCAAGTTATACTTTTGAATGGATTGAGAAAGTTGGTTTGGTGATATTTCTGTTTGTAAATAACCCGACCATTTATCTACCACTTTAGCAAGAGGGTGATTTTGTTTACCTGATGATGGCCATAGTTTTTGAGAAATAAAATGTATGTTCAAAGGATAGAATTTCTCTATGAATTTATTTATTGAGTCAGCTAGCCAGTGTTTCTGGAAGGCAAGTGACTCTCTATTTGGAAATCCCAGCAAACCACTCTTGATAAACATATATATGAAGTGATCACATGACTTCAGGTTATTTTGACTCTTAAAATCACTCCAACTAATTAGATTGCCATTTGTGGGGTCCACTACATCTTTGATCATAAAAGGTGGATATTTCCTTCTGAATGGGAGGAACCAAGGATATCCCGATCTGGATTTTTTCCAAAGAAGTTCTAAAGGCATAAATGGGGTTTGCATATGATTAAAGCCATGACTTGAGAAGAGAAATTTCCACGTGAATAGCGAGTCTCTAAATAGAGGGTCTTTTTTGAAATCTGAAGGAATCTCATTCCATTTGTAATGAAGAATATTCACTATATTGGAATGATTTTCTTGAGTTATTTCTAATTTAGGGTTTATATATCTATCTCCACCGGACACCCATTCTACTAGATACCTGGTTATAGAAGCTAGATTAAATACCCTGAAGTTCGGAACTCCTAACCCCCCCCAAATCATAGGGGCAACGTAATTTGGAAAGGGAAATTTTAGGTTTCTTATTCCCCCAGATAAAGTTAGTCAGAGAGGAATCAAGCTTTTTGATATCTGAGTGCTTTATTAACAGTGGTAAATGTAATATAAGGTAGATTATCTTGGGAAAAATTAGCATTTTAAAAAATGCTATTTTCCCTTTTAGATTTAGTGGAGCATTTTTCCATTTCTGACAAAGCAGAAACACTTTATTGAATGCTGGGGTAAAATTCAATGCATAAAGTTTTCTCAAGTCCGTTGGGATTTTAAGACCTAAATATGTTATGTATGATTTAGGATGTTTAAGGTTCAAGTTTCTTAAACGAGAGTCAGGTATACATACATTAATATTCATTAACTCGGATTTATTTCCATTTATCTTATAACCCGAAAAAGAGCCAAAATCGTTAAGTAATTTGAAAATCTCTACCAGTGACTCATTAGCATTTTGAGTTAGCAGTAACAGATCATCTGCAAATGCAAGGGTTTTCAAATTAATTTTGTTAATTTTTATACCATGGAATGAGACCAAATTATCCAGGGCTTTAATCAAGGGTTCAAGGCAGATATTAAAGAGTAAAGGAGATAAGGGACACCCTTGTCTAGTTCCTTTAAAGATTTTGAAAGGGGATGATTTCGCTCCTGCAATTGATACTTGGGATTCAGGAGAAGTGTATAGGTATTTGACAAAGCTGGAGAAAGGACCTGTTATTCCAAAGTGCTCAAGGCATTTAAAAAGATGATCCCAGACAACATTGTCAAATGCTTTTTCAGCATCCAGACTTACAATGGTACATGGGATTTTGGATTTTCTGGCAAATGATATTGCTGAAAAAACTGCTCTTATATTCTTTATGCCTGAACGATTTTTTAGGAAGCCATTTTGAGCTTCTGAGATAATTGTAGGTAGGATTAAGGAAAGCCTGTCAGCTAAAACTTTAGAAAGCAGTTTAATATCTTGGTTTATTAATGAGATAGGTCTATAAGAAGAAGGCAAAGAGGGGTCTTTACCTTCCTTTGGGAGGATTATCAGATTTGATCGAGAACTGGTAGGAAGTTTATTACCTGATAAAAGAATTTCGTTAAATAGATTTGTTAGGAATGGAGAGATTTTAGTGTTCAATAGTTTGTAAAAAACTGGAGGAAGTCCATCAGGCCCACCCGATTTCTTCTTTATCAGGTTTTTTATAACGTTTGAGATCTCTTCTATTGATACTGGACTATTCAGGATGGAAAGTTGATCCTGTGAGATCAAAGGAAATTGAATATTTTTAAAGAATCTGGTGCTATTTTCTGTCAAATTTTTTGTGATTTATCATACCCCAAAGCTTATATATTGGGGGGACAGTTACTGAAACTCAAATTAAGTTTTTTATGAACACAGATTTCTCTGTGTTATTCAGCAAGTCAAGGTTGGACTGAACCAATCGTGGTTGGCAGTGGGTGGGGCTAATGTGGTTGGGAGTAGGCTGGGCCTACCAGGGTTGGGAAAGGCTGGGCCAATCAGTGTTGAGCTGGCTGGGCCAATTGGAGTTGGGCTTAGCCAATCGGTGGTGGGGGGGGCAGCCCAGGCCAATCGGGATTAGGGGTGGGCTGGGCCAGTCAGAGTTGAAACAGGTGGTGACTGGGATTAAAGGAACAGTAACATCAAAACAAATAAATGTTTGCTCACTGGGCCCACCTTTGCACCACCAATTCAGGCATCCCTACCAAACCACACTGGCTTCCTGCTGCATCTACAAGGGCCTCCCGGCAGGCCTTGGTGTAGTTACATCCACTGCCCTGCTTGTAGCTCCACCACTTCTCCACCACTCTCTAAACTAAGGTTTGTTGGCCTCAGTGATGCTGTTTCTACATGGATGGAGAGCTAGCTAAGAGATTATATACAGACGTAGCTGTCCATGTGACTCAGGTTTTAATTAGTTTGTCCAAGGGTTCAACATTGGGTCCATTTGGCAGATAAGGTTACTGAGACCCTAACCCTATCCTGGTACTGGTTTGATTTGTTCATTTAGCATGAAGAAGGTGTTTTTCTCACCTGAAGGAGTTGGAGATGGAGCAACCAGAAGTTAGGTAGGTTTTCACTTGGACAAAGGTTGAACTCCAGAGACATGTTCATCTACTATGTAATTAAGTGTTTTCATTTGATGCTGTCCTGCCTACACCAGAGCAAAACTGACGTGTGTGACACTTACAACTACCAGTTGGCTATTAAAAGGTGATGAAGTAGAAGCTGAAAATATGTTGTGCTCTGCTTGTTTAGCTAACCTACTCCATGAACCTACTGTAGTTAATATCATCTGATATCATTCAGGGCAGGATCCAGCAAATGTACCATTAGGGCCCTTTACTATCACAACAATGAAATTGTGAAAGAGGAAGAAACCCTAATCCTGAGAGGCTGAGTTAGGCTTCCTAGGTGCAAATATTTATATTTGAACATATAATAACAAATATTACCAATAATACACAGTTTCTTTTTATAATTTTGTTATATTTTTCGCAACAGATCCACACTTACTAGCACACAATTATTTTGCCGGTGCAAAGCTAGTTGAGAATCTTTTCCTTAACATATGTTTAAGTAAAGAGCTCCTTTGTGCCTTGCCTAGATGTGCCAACAAAGGTGCAGCTCATGCAATGTATAGAGTGCACTAGGGTCGGACTGAATTTATGGGACACAGGGTGAAAACCCAGTGGATCCCAGCCCTTGTGAGCCCTGCAGACCCAGACCCGTATCTGTCTACTACCCACATGGGAACGTGCTACCCTCTGACCCCCTGGTCTCCACCCTCGGCCCGACAACTAAAGGACAGGCAAACTTGAGGGCCCTGGGGGGGGGTTGTGGGCCGGTGGGAGGGCCCCAGGTGTGCCTGTCAAATTCTAAATGAACCCTATAGACATTTTTCTGCTTTTGGGGAAAAAGCTCAAATGCCTCCCAGTTATATCCAGTGGGTGAGGTAGGTACCAAGAATCTGAACATGTGTCTCATAAGACATAATATAAATTACTTCCATTTAAAGGAGACATATAGGATTGGTGAAAAGCCCACCTAATATTGCAGGTAATAAAGAATAAAATATGGTGCTAATATGGTTTAACTTTGGGCTAAAAATGGGTATTATCTTTAGAAATAGCCCCTTTATTGGAGCTCCCTGTAGATCTGCTACAATCCATGTCCGTGTTTCAAATGAGGGGTGGGTGTGTCCTAACAGTCCCTGAGAGAACTAGGGATGCAACGAATCCAGGATTCGGTTCAGGATTCGGCCTTTTTCAGCAGGATTCAGATTCGGCCAAACCAAATCCAAATCTTAATTTGCATATGCAAATTAGGGGCGGGGAGGGAAATCACGTGACTTTTTGTCACAAAACAAGGAAGTAAAAAATGTTTTCCCCTTCCCATCCCTAATTTGCATATGCAAATTAGGATTTGGTTCAGTTCGGCCGATTCTTTCGGTGCATCCCTAGAGAGAACACAGTAGAGAATAACCGATACAGCCCTGCAATCAGACAAGCAAAGACAGGCATCAGTATCATGTCATCCAGGCTGCTGATTGGTTCCTATCCTACAGTGTAGTGCAGGGGTCCCCAACCTTTTTCCACCCATGAGCAACATTCAGATGTAAAAAGAGTTGGGGAGCAACACAAGCATGAAAAATGGTCCTGATTGGTGCCAAATAAGGGTTGTGATTGACTATTGGTAGCCCCTATGTGGATTGGCAGGCTACAAGAGCCTCTGTTTGGCAGGACACCTGGTTGTCTCCAAGCCTGGAATTCAAAAAATAAGCACTTGCTTTGAGGCCACTGAGAGCAACATCCAAGCGGTTGGGGAGCAACATGTTGCTCACGAGCTACTGGTTGGGGATCACTGGTGTAGTGTAATGCTGAGTGCCACCGCCAGAGGATTCAAAAGAAGAAAGTGGAATAGATGGGCGGGGCTAGTAGGGTTTGGGGGGAATTTTTTTTTAAATCAAACCAAAACACATTCTATCTATATTTAAAAAAGTATAATGTACTGGCACATTATTGTTTTTACATAATATAGGGGGGATATTTAATAAACATTTTGCCCAGGAGCAGTAACCCATAGCAACCAAAAGGCAGCATTTATTGGTCACCTGTTTAAAAAGCAAACATCCTATTGGTTGCTATGAGTTATTGCTCCTGGGCAAGTTGGGTGCCTTTATTTTTTTTTTTACATATGGGGGACGGTCTCCTTTAATACATTGTTACCTAAATAAGAGTTTAATTGTTTTATTCTGCTGTGATTGGAAGAGATCAGAAAACTTGACTCAAACAGAGCAAATTAAACCCGCGTTTGAAAATGAGCCTTTTACTATTGGAGTCTGTGTAAAACAAGTCAATGCGATCATACAATGGAATAATTATTTAATATATTCTCTCTCATATCTGCAGTGTAGAAATAGCAATATAGCCGGATATACACCTTTTGCTGAACCTTTTCACAAACAATATTAAATTCTATCAAATAACAAAAGGGTTAGATATATATCTGTGAACAGGGAAAGAGAAAAATCTGACAAGAGCCGGGAAGCTTAAATTGCTTTTTGTTCTGCATTGATGAAACTAAGGACAAAGAATGGGATTTAGCAATATCTTTTTTTTTATATTAAGATTGTGTTGAAAATCTTAAAAATAGAAGGTAGCCAGGGAAGAAAACAGCAGGCATCAGAAATACATTTCTCTTGTAATATAAGGGGAAGAAAACAGCAATAAAAACAATATTGTGGGATACTGGTAATTTAATTATGGGATAGCTTTATTGAAAACTACAGTCATTAAGGAAGGATTTGAGAAAGCGGTGAGATGCGATAGAACTAGTCTTTTGAAACAAAAACATCATACAGTACATAGATCCCCTATGAATCATACGATCTCTGAACCTGAACCCAAAGGTATGTCTAGAGTATGTATCCCTAAGAGAGATAGGGGCCCATATACACAAAGCAGGACGAAGTTGCACTTCAGTACTAGATACTCAAACCAGTCATATAATATTAAGCGGATTATCCGTAAACATTGGGGCATACTATTACAAGACCCCCATTTGGCAAATGTTTTAGACGAGGCACCCTCATTTGTTTTTTGAAAAGGGAAAAATATAGCCTCTTGGATTTCTAAAAGTTTATATCATTCTGATAAAAATGTGCAAAAATCAAAATTGTTTAAAATACAAAGGATCTTATGAGTGTGGACGTAGCAGATGTAAGGCATGTAGTGTGATCCGTGTTTCACAAAATATTGTCAGTACTTCTACTCAAAAGCAATATACAATACCCCAGTATTTTAATTGCCTGACGAAGGGGGTGATATATAGTAAATAAAGTACCCCCTCTTGTAAAATATAAGGATATTATAAGTTACCGAGGAGTTTCATGACCATATAAAAACACGAGGCCGAAGGCCGAGTGTTTTTATACAGGTCATGGAACTCTGAGGTAACTTCCAATATCCTCATATTTTGCAACTGGGGGTACTTTATTTATTATAATACACAAATTTCAGTGAGTCATGTGACAGAAATTACATCAGAACTCACCGTTTATAACTGATGACATCAGAACTCACCGTTTATAAGGATATAATTTACAGGATATTCATGGCTTTTGTGTATTATATCTAGCTACCTGCCAATGTGGGGCTCAATATGTGGGACAAACCACTCGGGCGGCAGGAGTTAGGATTCTAGAACATCTTTCAGCGATAGATAGGGGGGATGAGAAATCAGCCATATCCAGACATATGAAATTGCAACATTCAGCCCCTGTGGATATTTAGTTACAAATAATTGATAAACCACGTACGGAGATTAGGAAAGGTGATGTGAAGAAGAGGCTTCTGGGTAGGGAGGCATACTGGATCTACGATTTTAAGACTATAGAGGAACATGGTGGTATGAACCGGGATTGGGAATTGTCTTGTTTTCTCAGTTAGTATTTTGTCATTTTGCACAGTGTGTATCTGATGTATAATGTTTTTAGGTATTCATTACTTGTGTTATTTTAACATATTACTTGTGGTGAACCAAGGGTTAATATGGTTGTTGTGGTGAACTAGGGGTTAATGGTTTTATGTAGTGGGTTATACCTGCACTCATGGGTATTTATGTTTGACTCCTGTGTGAACCAGTGTGCTTTTGAGAAAGTGGCTGGATAGCCACGAAACGCTTTAATCTATGGTTCCTTCTTATGTTTTGTCTTTTTTAATGAATGAAACTGGAATAATAAATATGGATTTTTAAAGCGACTTTCAAGTCTACACATTTTTCTCCCTCCATGGTGTACCGTTTCTATTTTTAAAGGTACTGGTAATTTAACGCCTGGTAAGATTAACCGGGCTTTGTAGACCAACCTGGCACCATTCAATCGCAAAGATCCAATAATATGATCAAATAGTGTAAAACAGTGCCATAAAGTGGAGCAATTGTTCTTTGAATGGTCAAATTACAGGTATGGGACCTGTTATCCAGAATACTCAGGACCTAGGGCTTTCTGGATAACGGATCATTCCGTAATTTGCATCTGCATACCTTAAAGTGATACTGACACTAAGAATGTTGTTTTAAACATACTGGGGCACATTTACTAAGGGTCGAATATCGAGGGTTAATTAACCCTCGATATTCGACTATTGAAGTTAAATCCTTCGACTTCGAATATCGTAGTCGAAGGATTTACCGTTATTCGTTCAATCGAACGATCGAAGGAATAATCGTTCGATCGAACGATTAAATCCTTCGAATCGAACGATTCGAAGGATTTTAATCCATCGATCGAACGAAATTCCTTCGATCAAAAAACCTTGCAAAGTCTATGGGGACCTTCCCCATAGGCTAACATTGATGCTCGGTAGGTTTTAGGTGGCGTAGTAGGGGGTAGAAGTTTTTTAAAAGAGACAGTACTTCGACTATCGAATGGTCAAATAGTCGAACGATTTTTAGTTCGAATCGTAGGTCGAAGTAGCCAATTCGATGGTCGAAGTAGCCAAAAAAACACTTTGAAATTCTATTCCTTCACTCGAGCTAAGTAAATGGGCCCTTATAAGTTGCCTATAGGTCGTGTTGATCATTTTTCGCTGATAGTTTATGCTTATGTAAATAATTGTTGAAGTTCCTTAACCTGACTATTTTGCCAATCTTACTGTCCCTTCTCAGCCTGTCAGTTTCTAATACTAACGGACTCCTGCTGCACAAATATGGCAGCCCCTTTAGAGAGGAACATGGGGCTAAGAAAGGTAATGTAAAAGCATCAGGGGAATACTTTTTTGGCAAAATTATAAACAGCATTCAAAGACAATGTTATGAAAGATATAAAAAAAAGTCTACTATAAAATCAAGTAAACATTAACTAAACCCAATATACTGGTTTTGCTTCCAACAAGGCTTAATTATATCTTAGTTGGGATCAATACAAGATTTGAAAAAAAAAAATGGATTATTTGGATAAAATGGGTCTAAGGGAGACAGCCTTCCTGTAATTTGGAGCTTTCTGGATAATAGGCTTCTGGATAACAGATCCCATACCTGTAATTAATTATGTAGAGGAGCAGATTTTATCCTTCCCTATAGCTGCCCATACACAGGCAGATTTAAACTGCCCATTCGGCCACTGCAGACCAAAAGATTTCTTGGGATATGTAACTTGAGGGTAGGGACACACTGGGCGATTTGGGGAGATTTAGTCGCCTGGCGACTAATCGCCGCGACTTTCCACGACCAATCTTCCCCGAATGCCTCCCCTCACTCTGCGCCTGGGTAAAATGAAAAATCGCCTGCGCTAATCACACGCGGCGATTTGTTTTCCGAAGTCGCCCGAAGTTTCCTCGTGAGGCAACTTCGGGCGATTTTGGAAAACGAATCGCCGTGTGTGATTAGCGCCGGCGACTTTTCATTTTATCCAGGCGCAGAGTGAGGGGAGGCATTCGGGGAGAAAAGTCGCTGCGATTAGTCGCCAGGCGACTAAATCTCCCCAAATCGCCCAGTGTGTCCCTACCCTGAAGGCCATAAAGTTAAAAAGCAGTAATTTTTAACTGCAGTTCTTTATTGTGTTTGTCCAATAAAGTGTTGCAGTGCTAGTGTGTCTGCACAGTGGCACCTAGTGATTGCACGAGTGTTACATTTTTTTTAAACAAGTCAGGTAAATGTTACAGGCATGAAAGTTCCCTGGTAGAAGGCTGCTGTATCTACGGACTGGTGCAGCACTAATGAAAAAAGAAATCTATCTCCAATATACCTTAATTAAAAAAATGTCTACTGTTTTTATAAGAAACCTGACTATAGGCAGTGAAATTCCCCCTTCGTTTTACTTGCTCTGACAGCTGCAATAGGAAACTTCAGACGGTCCCAAACTGTTCTGCAGGGAAACTGATCATACTTTCAAACGGCAGGGGGAGCAGCCCACCTTATTTCCCAGAACTCAAGCAACTTTGTTTGTTTTCCTGCAGCAGGAGCAGCCTGGCGACTGTGTAGACATTTGTATCTGCAGACCCATTAAAGTCTGAATATTCTGATTATTAATCAGTATTGCTGTATCAGCTTCTATGGCAGATATTATTTGACTTGTGCTGTTTTGATAATTTATGACGATCCCTAAGTTTAACCTCCCAACTGAAGCCCAGACCACACTGAGCATGTGCATAGTCTTGGTCTTGCAAAAATGTTTAACAAAGTTACAAGATTACAGCCCCCTGCAGCCAACTTTGAAAACATAAATTATTTGTTTAATTAGGCTTCTGGTGCAGTAAGTTTATGTTTAGTATACAAAATACAGCATTTCTAGCATTATTCTATTTTAGACTTTAGTTCCCCTTTAATATGTTAAACCAAATAACACTCATGCCACACAGACACACAGACCATACAGACACTCAGTCCATACAGACACTCAGTCCATACAGACACTCAGGCCATACAGACACTCTGGTTAATACATTACTTTATTATACTTTACCAGTAATCCAGCTTTAAAGGCATAGTTTCCAGTCCAGTGATTTGGCAGTAAGGCTCCAAGTTGGACAGTTCATAAAACTGAATTTCACGGTCCCTAAAGACAGATTTAATTTTACTTTGAGAACATAAGTGAATGCAAAAGAAGTGAAGTTACATTATTCAGTACCAGCAACTGTGTCACCGTAATTATAAACTGTCAGGTTGAACTAAAAATGACCTCAGAAATTTCTTACAAGATATGAATAATATTCATGCCTATTAAAAGGCACCAGCAATTTCAGAGGGGGTTATGAACAATCTCAGGTACAGCTTTGCCTTTTCCCTGTAACCCATAGCAACAGCTCTTGCCTTATAAAAGTTGGTTGAAATATGTCTGACCCTGGTAGGTATAAAAATAAGTTGTGTACATACCCAGTTCCCAAGACCAGCTTGTTATACTGCAGCATAATGGTGAAATCCGTCACCCACTTTGGCATTCTTTTTGCATTCTTTTCCTGAAACAGAAATGATCGTTATCTTATCATTAGAAAACAGGTGATGTCAAAAATGTAATTGTCCCGCATTAAATATATATAGTGAATAAAGTACCCCCTCTTGTAAATGATAAGGATATTTCGGCCTCGTGTTTTTATATGGTTATGAAACTCCTCGGTAACTTCTAATATCTGCATATTTTGCAACTCCGGGTACTTTATTTATTAAAATACACAAGTTTCAGTGAGTCATGTGACAGAAATGACATCAGAACTCACCGTTTATAAGGATATCATTTACAAGATATTCATGGCTTTTGCTCAGGAGTATTAATCCATGGCAACCAATAAGATACTTGCATTTAAACAGGTGACTATTTAATCCTACCTTTTACTATAGGTTACTGTCTCTGGGCAAACTTAATGCCTTTTATTGCATAACATTCAGGGTCACATTTACTTAGCTCGAGTGAAGGATTAGAATAAAAAATACTTCGGATTTCGAAGTATTTTATTGGCTACTTCGACCATCAAATTGGCTACTTCGACCTTCGACTACGACTTCGAATCGAACGATTCGAACTAAAAATCGTTTGACTATTCGACCATTCGATAGTCGAAGTACTGTCTCTTTAAAAAAACTTCGACCCCCTACTTCGCCACCTAAAACCTACCGAGCACCAATGTTAGCCTATGGGGAAGGTCCCCATAGGCTTTCTAAGCAATTTGGGATTGAAGGAAAATTGTTCGATCGATGGATTAAATTCCTTCGAAACGTTCGATTAGAAGGATTTAATCGAAAGATTTTTCCTACGATCGTTCGAACAAACGAATTGCGGTAAATCCTTCGACTTCAATATTCGACCAATAGTAAATGTGCCCCTAATTGTGTGCAAATTTAGATTGTAAGCTCCAAAGAACACAACCCTCTTTTGCATCTGTCAGTATTTCTTTTAATCTGTATGTATCAAGTATGTCTTCCCTATGTATTTACCCTTTTGTTGTACAGAGCTGTGTAATATGGTAGTGCTTTAGAAATGTTTGAGGGCTTGCTCACCTTTGCGTTAACTTTTACTACGATGTAGAAAATGATATTGTAAATGCAATTTGAAATTGGTCTTTATTTTTTTATTATTTATGTTTTTGAGTTATTTAGCTAGTTTGCAATTTCAATTTCAGCAATCTGGTTGCTAGGGTTCAAATAACCACAGCAACCGTGCACTTATTTGAATAAGACACTGGAATATGAATAGAAGAGGCCTGAATAGAAAGAGGAGTAATAAAAAGCAGCAATAACAATACATTTGTAGCCTTACAGATTGCTTGGTTTTTGGATGACCCACATTTTAAAGCTGGAAAGAGTCATAAGACGAGGACAAATAATTAAAAAAACTATAACAAATAAAAAATGAAGACCAGTTGAAAAGATGCTTAGAATTGGCAATTCTGTAACATATTAAAAGTTAACTTAAAGGTGAACAATCGCTGCTTTATTATCATTATTTTATTACTACTGCTACTACTAGGGTTGCCACCTTTTCTGGAAAAAAATACCGGCATTCCTATATATTTATGGTTTTTCCCTATTATTAACATTGGGGTCCACCATCGTTTTTACCGGCCAGACCAGTAAAATACCGGCCAGGTGGCAACCGTAGCTACTACTAATAACAATAAAAATATCTGAAAACACAACACATAGGTTTTAAATCTCAGTCCTCTTACTTTTCAATAGTGTTAGTGGCACCACACATGCTCAGTGTGATCCTCCTGCTGGGCTAATTAGAACTCACTGGGGCTGGTAAAGTCATCTTGGCATTTATAATTTGAAGGATAAATGTTACGGGCATGAAACGTCGCTGGTAGAAGGCTGCTGTGTATTATGTTCACCATTCTAGCATATTAAGTCAAATAATGGTGGGTTCCTTTCCTATGTTTTTAGGGTTTTAGCCAGTTTAGGGCAGGACAGAAAAGATATTTTCCTTGGGAAACACATGACAGGCAACCATTTGTAAATAGTAACACTTTATCCTTCAGCTGGCATAAGAGGGGCATCCGATCCAATCACACACTTCCAATTGTTTCAGATATTCAGCAATAACTGTTACCGTCCCAACAAGCAACAAGCAGACTTTCCTGCATTCACAGGATAATTATACAGCATTACCTTCATACCATGTAAGGTTCCCTGTCTTGACACCTTGGGCCACTCTCCATTCCATCACCCTCAATGGGATCTCTCTAACCTCACCTGCCCTCAACAATGCGACCCTCCTCGTAAGTACCCCCTTGTTATTCCAGACATAAATTTTTATTGCAGGGCCGGAACTAGGGGTAGGCAGAAGAGGCCCCTGCCTAGGGAGCAACGATGTGGGGTGCTGACAGGTGCCTGTTCAAGATTCTTCTGCCTACCTCTAGTTCAGATTCTGCAGCTCTTGCCTACCCCTGTCACTCGCCCATCTGTCCATTCCCTCCCCTCTCCTCTGTCCCTCCCCTTACATATCCCCTTTTGGTTGCCCTTCCTGATTTTATGGCGCTAGCTGACCGGGTTGTCTAGGGTGCCCGGTCGGCCTGGCCCTGGGCCCACATCCTCACTTTCCAACGCTCATTATACCCCATACACATATGCAGGGTTGGACTGGGGGGCCAACTCTCCCGCCCCCCTACAGTGATGTGCCGAGCGTATGCGCAGAAGGCGATGCACAGATGGCACTGTGCGGCACATAAAAAAACTTTTTCCGGAGATCTGGAGAGGGGTCTGGCCCGGCGGGGGGCCATTAAGGGTCGGGCCCACCGTGTCCCTGGTGTCCCGCCGGGCCAGTCCGACACTGCACATATGCATTTATGTAGACATTTAAATTCTCATACACTGCACTTTTTCAGATTACACATCTTTTACCCACCTTACAAACTTGTACCTGGTGAATTTTGTAAGTACGGTATGTAGAAAATGGAAATATTTATATATTTATGTCTGGAAAATTCATCAATAGCCCCTAACTAGGACTCCCATTACCTCTGAGAGCCAACGGAATTGTCTGTCATTCCCAGGAATACTGGCACAGAGTATTTGTGAATAGAATGGAAAAAAAGGAGAATCAATGGTGATAGTACCCCTTTAAATAAATTCACAGCACAATCAATAAGTAAAAAATGAAAACAAGTAATTTCTGTACTCACAAAGATCGCCTTATCACGTTTGAGTTTTAGCTGCGCAGACCAAAAATATATATGTCCATCTTCCCGGAGCATGATCAGAGTGTTGTCTGGCATGGGAAAAACCCTCAGGATGGGATCCCCATGTGTCATTTCCTGCACTGTAGCCGGCAGTATGAAACTGATCCTCCTGCTCCTGCTGTTGGATTCCTCCAGTTCTGAGTAGTCCAGTTGCATGTAGGTGCAGAATTCATCCTGAAAATGCAGGGGCATGGAGAGTATAGCAAAGCCAGAAATACAGTAGATGACTATTGTTAATGTTTCTACAGTATATGTATCTAAACCCTTATATCAGGGGTGGAGAAGACCTCAGACAATATAAAACCTATAATCATCCTTACTGTCAGGCCCAGTGGCTCTTAAAACTTCTGGGCCCAGCTACCACTGAACTGGCAACAAGGTGATGGATAGTTCCATAGTCTGGTAGTGCATGCTGGGAGGTTGCAGAACATCCCTTATTTCTATAATGCCCAAAATGAACCCCCAAACTTCCTGCATTACTGCCCCCCCTACAGCAATCTTTATGCCCAAACATTTAGTTTGCAAAGTACTTACCCACCGGATTTTTCCACTTGCTGTAAAGTCTATTTTCATAAAAAGCTTTGCTATCTGTTCATCGTTCTGTAAAAAGCAACAGTATATATGTACATTATAAATATACAAGCTTAGTTGTGCAAATCTTGATGCCCAAGCTGCAAGTGCGTTGGGTACATCTCCCCTTCATGACCACTATGACTCTTGTAGAAAACACTGCATTTTGGATAAACAACTATGCAATTGGGTCAGAAACTGCATTTTGTGGGTCATAAATGTCCCCTCTAATGTCATAACATTAGCCCTGTGGGACCTTATCTTGATGACTCCTTGGCAAATTCTCATTTTGTAGTCTATCCGGCCAATTGACCTTGAACACCATGGCTCTTCTGGCTACTTCCATTTGTCTTCTCCAAATCAAAGCAGTGACGTACAAGATGGGAATGTTATTTTTCTCAATTACAGCCCTGCCAGCCAGAACAAAAACTGGAACTGGTTTTTTTGTTCATTCTAAAACTGTCCTAATAATGGAGATGATAGCTGAGTCATTATAGAGATGCGAGACAGAGCTATCAAACTGCTCAGTACAGCTAAAATAAGATATAAAATAAGGGATTTTGTTTCAGAAAGATCTACAGTAGATTTGGGTTCTGCACTGCAGGAGTAAATGTCGGTAGCACTACTGTAGGCCCTTACAAATGTGCAGATGTTCAGCTTCTGCTTTCTTGGCACCCATGG
This sequence comes from Xenopus laevis, assembly GCF_017654675.1. Lineage (NCBI taxonomy): Eukaryota > Metazoa > Chordata > Amphibia > Anura > Pipidae > Xenopus > Xenopus laevis. The sequence continues at coordinate 163,279,085 of NC_054373.1, forward strand.
GTAACCCCCCAGCCCTGAATGTGAGAGAATACTATCAGGGTTTCACGTGGAAATAAAATGCACAAATGTCCCTTTTAAGCCCAGAAGTTCCCAGTTATGCTGCTGGTCACGGGGCAGAGATTTTACACAAGAGAAAAATCCATTAACCATTTGATAATAGGTCATTGAGAAGAATGAGTATGGCTAGTTTTTTGAATGGATGGATAAAACTTCACTGGTATTAAAATGGGCAGATACTGTTGACCATTGTGTTCTAATGCAAATTCACCAGTCACTTGGAATCTGGGAGCGAGCTGCGTCCTGGTTCTTCTACCCTCCTAATCGCTCCTTCTCTCTGTTTCTTTTGATAACAAATCCACCTCCCCAGTTCAGTTTAATGTGAGGGCTCCTCAGGGTTCTGTACTTGGCCTTGCAGTTCTTGTACACTTTCTTTTTAGGAGAGCTAACAGTATATCTTCATTTGGCCTTAAATATCACCTGTATGCCAGTGACATCTAGATATATTTAGACACCCCTGCACAAACCACTAATGTTCAGAACAAGATCGCAAACTGCCTACTAGCTATATTCTCGTGGATGAGCCAAAGCCACCTGTAACGGGCCCGAAGGCGCAGTAATAGTGTAGACCAAAGAGGAGACCAAACCAAGTTCGAGGTACAAGAGGGTTTATCAAAAGAATCGTCAAGGTACAGGCAAATAGATCAGACCAGGCAGCAGACAACAGGAATCGTAATAACAGGCAAGAGTCGGTACACAAGAATCAAAAGCAGTATATCACACCCAGGAACAGACGAACAGGAACCTATAGTTGGGCAAGGACTGGAAGGGAAGAGAGGTTTAAGTAGTCTCTGAGTTTGGCGCCAAAGTTGACGCACTGGCGTCAGACGTTGACGCACTGGCGTCAGACGCTGACGCGCTTGCGTCAGACGCAGACGCCAGCGTCCCCACGCTGACGTCCTGACGCCGGCGCCCATTCTGACGCCGGCGTCCATTCCGTCGCCGGCGGCCAATCCGGGAGCAGGAAGACGATGACACCATGGAGCTGCGCCCATCAGGAACCATGCGGTGAGGCAGGGGGTCGCCATCTTTGGAAGGTGAGTTAGAATCCATTACAGTACCCCCCTCCTTAGGGGGGGCCTCAGGACCACCGAGACTAGGAGAAGAAGGGAAAAGTCTATGGAACTTACGGACCAAGGCAGGCGCATGGACGTCCGAGTTCCTCACCCAGGAGCACTCCTCCGGACCGAACCCTTTCCACTCAATGAGATACTGAAGAGTACCCCTGGAAAAACGGGAGTCCAAAATCCTCTTGACTTCGAATTCCTGGTGACCATCAACCAGGACAGGAGCTGGGGAAGAAGAAGAAGGACAAGACACAGCAGGCTTAAGTAACGAGACATGAAAGACATTTGGAATCCGCATCTCCGGAGGAAGTTGAAGGCGGACCGCCACAGGGTTGATGACTTCGACGACAGGATAAGGGCCGATGAACTTAGGACCAAGTTTGGGAGTGGGAATTTTCAGACGAATATTACGAGTAGAAAGAAAAACTTTGTCACCAGGAGAATATGGAGGGGCAGGAACTCTTCTCTTATCGGCAAACCTCTTCTGAGCCAGGGAACTCTTCTCCAAGTTAGTGGCAGTGGCCTCCCAGATAGCCAACATGTGAGCAGCTTGGTCGTTGGCCGCAGGAACGTTGGTAAGAAGAAGATCTTGAGGAAAGGCCAACGGATTCCGACCATAAACACAGAAGAAGGGAGACTTTAGGGAAGAGGAATGCAGCGCATTATTGTGAGCGAACTCAGCCCAAGGAAGAAGATCCGACCAATCGTCCTGGCACAGAGACACATGACAGCGCAGAAACTGCTCCAAAGCCTGATTGACCCGTTCAGCAGCACCATTGGATTGTGGGTGGTAAGCAGAGGAAAATTGGAGAGAAATATTAAGGGCCTTGCATAGCGACCTCCAGAACTTGGATATAAATTGAGAACCCCGATCAGAGACAATCTCAGCAGGAAAACCATGGAGGCGAAAAATATGTTTAATAAAAAGTTCAGAAAGTTCAGAGGCAGAAGGCAATTTCCGAAGTGGAGTAAAATGGGCCATCTTACTAAATCTGTCGATCACCACCCAGATCACAGTGTGGCCGGAGGATAAGGGCAGATCGACAATGAAATCCATTGCCACATGAGTCCAAGGGCGAGAAGGGATGGGCAACGGCAGGAGAAGACCCTTGGGAGAAGAATGACTAGCTTTAGAGACAGCACAGGTAGAACAGGAAGAAATAAAATCTTTCACGTCCTTTCTCATCGATGGCCACCACACCAAGCGTGACAGGAGTTCAGTGGTCTTCTCAATCCCCGGGTGACCAGCTTGTTTGGAATTGTGAGTTTGAGATAGGATGGCCTGGCGACACTCAGGTGGAACAAAAGCAACCCCCAAGGGAATGTTATCAGGAGCAGAGGCCTGGGCAGAAAGAAGTTCAGAAGCCAAGGAGGGAAACAAGGCAGCAACAATCTTGGAAGGAGGCACTATAGGTTCGGGATCTTCAGAATAAGAAATCTCGGGAACAAAACTCCTGGACAGCGCATCAGCCTTTCTATTTCTTGAGCCAGGACGAAAGGTGATGATAAAATTAAAACGGGAGAAAAATAAAGACCATCTGGCTTGACGAGGATTTAAACGTTTCAGGGACTGGATAAATTCAAGGTTCTTGTGGTCTGTAAAGATGGTCACAGGAATAGAAGATCCCTCAAGTAGATGCCTCCACTCCTCCAGGGCCAATTTGACCGCGAGCAGTTCACGATTCCCAACGTCATAATTCTGCTCGGGAGAAGAGAATTTTTTGGAGAAGAATGCACACGGATGTAACTTCCCATCCGAAGAAGACCTTTGAGATAAAACGGCTCCAGCTCCCACATCAGAGGCGTCCACTTCAAGGAAAAAGGGCAGAAGAGGTTCGGGGTGTCTCAGAATTGGTGCAGAAGAAAAGGCCTCTTTCAATGTTTCAAAGGCTTCCACGGCTAGAGGGGGCCAATGCTGAGGTTTGCCCCCTTTGCGGATAAGAGCAAGAATAGGAGAAATCTTGGAGGAAAAGCCTTTAATGAACTGCCTATAATAATTGGCAAAGCCAATAAACCTTTGAATAGCCTTGACGCTGGTGGGTAGAGGCCAATCAAGAATTGCAGTAACCTTGGCTGGATCCATCTTGAACCCCTGTTGTGAGATTATATACCCAAGGAAAGGGATGGAAGGCACCTCGAAAGAACACTTCTCCAACTTGGCGAAGAGATTATTCTTTCTAAGACGAAGAAGAACTTCCTTCACCTGACAACGGTGTTCCTGAAGATCTTTGGAGAAAATGAGGATATCATCCAGGTAAACGACTACACATTGCCCCAACAAATCTCTGAAAACGTCATTTACAAACTCCTGGAAGACCGCAGGGGCATTACATAGACCAAATGGCATTACAAGGTACTCATAATGCCCGTCACGAGTATTGAAAGCGGTCTTCCATTCATCGCCCTCTCGGATCCGAATGAGGTTGTAGGCGCCCCGAAGATCAAGTTTGGTGAAGAGATTAGCGCCTCTCAACTGATCGAAAAGTTCAGAGATTAAGGGGAGAGGGTAACGGTTTTTGATAGTGATTTTATTCAGCCCTCTATAGTCGATGCAGGGCCGCAGACTGCCATCCTTTTTTTCGACAAAGAAAAAACCTGCTCCAGCAGGAGACGAAGAGGGACGAATGAACCCTCTCTGAAGATTCTCCTGAATGTAGGTTTTCATGGCTGCTGTTTCAGAAGGAGACAGAGGATAGGTGCGGCCACGAGGAGGCATGGATCCAGGCAGGAGTTCAACTGGGCAGTCGTAGGGGCGATGGGGAGGAAGAGTCTCAGCGGAGCCCTTATTGAAGACATCCGAAAAGGATTGATATACAACTGGAAGAGAGGGCATAGAAGACACAGAGGAAACTTTGACAATGGGCACAGCAGGTAAACAGTTCTGTTGGCAATGTGGACTCCAACGGGCAACTTGTGAAGAAGACCAATCAATGACTGGGTTATGGGTGCATAACCATGGAAGACCCAGAACAATAGGAGTAGAAGGGCAATCAATAAGAAGAAAGGACAGTCTCTCCAAATGTAGGGTGCCCACTTTGAGAGAAAGTTCCGAGGTGGTCTGTGAAATGATGGCAGAAGACAGAGGACGATCATCAATTGCCAGAGCTCGCAGAGGAATAGCCAGAGGAAGAAGAGGAACAGCATGTCGGCTGGCAAAAGTCTTGTCCATGAAATTCCCGGCAGCACCAGAATCTACGAAGGCTTGAACCGGGATCCTCCGGGAGCCAAACTGGATCTGTGCCGGAAGTAGGAAACGATGACCAGACGGTCGGGGAGAAGGACAAACTCCACCCAGGTAAGTCTCCCCAAACTTACCGAGGTATTGGCGTTTTCCAGGCTTTACAGGACACTCGAGGATGGAGTGAGCTTTGCCCCCGCAGTAGAGACATAATCCCGCCGCCTTTCTCCGGTACTTCTCCTGTTCGGAAAGACGGGCCCGTCCAATCTGCATCGATTCCTCAGCAGATGTAGGAGAGGAAGAAGCAGAAGCCGCAGGAGGTGGAGAGGGCGAGAAGTAAGCAGGATTGTTGAGCAGGGGTCTCTGGAAGCGGGGGGCCAGGATAGGCTGGAAACGAGGGTTCCTCTTAGAATGCTCACGGTCTAGCTCGACCTGGAACTCCCTCTGGCGAGTATCGACCTTCACGGCCAAGGCGACCAACTCTTCCCAACGGGGAGGAATTTCCCGGGATACGAGGTCGTTCTTTATTCTTATAGCCAGGCCGTTGTAGAAGGCAGCATGATAACCATCATTGTTCCACGACGTCTCCGCTACCAGGGTGCGAAACTCAATGGCATACTCCGGAACCGAGCGGGAGCCTTGCTGGAGCTGGAACAACCGAGCCGAAGAAGCTATGGCTCGTCCAGGAGCATCAAACACTGTCCGGAACTCATGGAGAAAGGTACAGGCATTATCGATCAGAGGATCCTTCTTTTCCCAAAAGGGTGATGCCCATTCTAGGGCCTTTCCCTGCAGACGAGAGATAACATAACCCACTTTGGCTCGCTCCGAGACAAACTGACCTGGCAGCAGGGCAAACTGGATCTCACATTGGATAATGAACCCTCTGCAAGCGTCAGGATCACCACTGTAGAGAGGAGGTGCGGGGATGCGAGGCTCGGAGACTTGGAGCGGGGTTGCAGGTACAGCGACTGGTGCCACGGGAGTCAAGGTAGACACTTTCTCCAGGACTGCGCCAATGGCCTGACCAAAGTGAGACTGGAGTACTTCATAAGAGTCAATTCGGGAGGCCAAAGCTCGAATGGTTTCACCAACATCAGGCGAAGCATGAGTCTCCTCCAAAGGGTCCATGGCCCAACTATACTGTAACGGGCCCGAAGGCGCAGTAATAGTGTAGACCAAAGAGGAGACCAAACCAAGTTCGAGGTACAAGAGGGTTTATCAAAAGAATCGTCAAGGTACAGGCAAATAGATCAGACCAGGCAGCAGACAACAGGAATCGTAATAACAGGCAAGAGTCGGTACACAAGAATCAAAAGCAGTATATCACACCCAGGAACAGACGAACAGGAACCTATAGTTGGGCAAGGACTGGAAGGGAAGAGAGGTTTAAGTAGTCTCTGAGTTTGGCGCCAAAGTTGACGCACTGGCGTCAGACGTTGACGCACTGGCGTCAGACGCTGACGCGCTTGCGTCAGACGCAGACGCCAGCGTCCCCACGCTGACGTCCTGACGCCGGCGCCCATTCTGACGCCGGCGTCCATTCCGTCGCCGGCGGCCAATCCGGGAGCAGGAAGACGATGACACCATGGAGCTGCGCCCATCAGGAACCATGCGGTGAGGCAGGGGGTCGCCATCTTTGGAAGGTGAGTTAGAATCCATTACACCACCTGAGCTCATGGCCTTCCCACCCAAAACAAACCCTTCTCTTCCTTTCACCGTTTCTATTGATGGCATGACCGTTACCCCTGTTAATTCAGCAGGCTGCCTGGGTTGTCATCTTTGACCATGGAAGATGGCACCCATGAGCTATGGTGCGCTACTCTGCATAAATAAGTAAGTATGCGGTCCAGGGGCATTTTCTGGAATACTGCACTATGCGAGTAGGAAGCAGGGAGAGGAGACTATCTAGGGTAGTAGATGGGGCTTTTCTTATTGGGGGTTTAGTTCTCCTTTAAACCTTTCTATCTTGCTGCTCCTTTACCCCTGAAATTCCATCCCTGAATTCTTCTATAAGGAGCTCTCTCTCAATAACTTCCAGGAAAAACTCAGATTCAACCCTTTGGAGCACTAGAAGATTAGTATAGTCCTGGCATTTAAGGTACAATGCCTTAACCTTGAGCACCTTTTCCCCCAATTTGTGCCTCTTTGTTATCCACCCACTTAGACTGTAAGCTCTACGGGGCAGGGACCTCCTTCCTACTGTCTCTCTTACCACATGCCAGTGAAGCTCCGTGTTCTTACATAAGTGTTTATATGAATTCAGATTACTTATATAAACGCAGATTACTTATATGTATATATATATATATATATATATATATATATATATATATATATATATACACACACATATATATATATATATACACACATATAACTTTCAAACGAGTATCCTCACTCCAAAGCAAATTTTAGTAGAAGCAGGGGTGCACGGTAATTATGTATACATCAATAGTTTCTAGACCAACACTCCCTTTTGTGAAAAAACATTATCTTTTTATTGTTGCATGGTATCAATGCCCTAGGGCAGGGATCCCCAACCTTTTGAACCTGTGAGCAACATTCAGAAGTAAAAGGAGTTGGAGAGCAACACTAGCATGAAAAATGTTCTTGGGGTGCCAAATAAAGGCCGTGATTGGCCATTTAGTAGCCCCTATGTGGATTGTCAACCTACATTGAGGCTCTGTTTGGCAGTACAGCTGGTTTTTATACAAACAAAACTTGCCTCCAAGCCTGGAATTCAAAAATAAGCTCCTGCTTTGAGGCCCACTGGGAGCAACATCCAAGGGGTTGGAGAGCAACATGTTGCTCACGAGCTACTGGTTGGGGATCACTGCCCTAGGGCATTGATACTATGCAATAATAAAAGATAATGTTTCTTCACAAAAGGGAGTTCTGGAAACTATATATATATATATATATATATATGTCCTTTAAAGTGCTTTATGAATAATGTTATACATATATAATTGTAATTTTTTACAGGTATAGAAAATTGGGCAATATTAGGCCTGGGCCAGTACAAACATAAAAAGCATGTGCTGAAGTTTGTATGGCAGGAGAATGCAGGTAATACAGATCCAGCTGTTTACAGACAGGCATTGGCAAACCCAGTGGGATTACTATAGAGGAAGCAGACCCCGTGGTCGCAGGGGGCCCCGGGGGAACAGAGGGTCCGAACCACAGGGTCTGCTTTCTCTATAGTTATATATATATATATATAGTAAGTAGGAAGTACTGTTTTTTACTGGTTTTTAAAAACAGTAGGGGGCTGATTTACTAACTTCGAGTAAAGGATTCGATCAAATAAAAAGGCATTCGATCGAATGAAAATCCTTCGAGCGCCTATTCGCCTGGCGAATATTTGCCAATTCGACTATTCGCCAGCGCGTAAATTCGCCCGAATTGCCTATTCGATTCTATTCGATTCTATTCCCCAGTCGAATTTCGAGGGATTTAACCCCTCGAAATTCGACCCCTGATTAATTTGCCCCTAAATGTAATCCTTAACATAACTTTTTCTAATATATATATATATATATATATATATATATATATATATATATATATATATATATATATATATATATATTAGAAAAAGGTATGTTAAGGATTACATTTACAGTTTTTAATAAACAGTAGTTCCTCTAGGAGATTATAATCTAAGAAATGATTATCCTAGAAAATAGTTTCAAGCTTGGGTAACTGTTAGACTGTGTTACAAAGTAAGGAAATAAATAATGATAATATCATTTGAACACACTCTACCACACAAAGAGAGTAACCAGAATGGAATTCCCCTTTTTCTAAAATATTGTATCCATGGTACTTACAGTTAATCCTGTACATTTCTTCAATACCCATTTGAATTTGTCCATATCCAGTGATTGTTGACCATTGCTTTCAAGCTCCTAAAGAAAAGTTGCACCCAAATGTGATCCCAGTGGAGTAAGCTAACAGGATGGTATCAACAGTAAGGAAATTTTAAATAAGGATATCTCAATGGTTGTAATATTTACTATCATCCCAACGCTCTTTGGGGTATATTTATCAAAGAGTGAAGTTAATAGTGAAGTTCCGCCACTAGAGTGAAATTCCGCCACTTTCCATTCATTTCTATGGGATTTTTAAAGGCGTATTTATCAAAGGGTGAACTTTCACTTTCACCCATTGATAAATACGCCTTTCAAAATCCCATAGCAATGAATTGAGAGCTGCGGAATTTCACTCTAGTGGCAGAACAGACATTTAGGGCTCACTGTCACAATTAGATGTAAATAGTAAATAGTAGTTCCTTATTTGGACATGTTGGGCCAGATTTAATTAAATGAAAAAACACATCTCCTAATTCAGTTCCAAATTTGCACATAGACTTCTATTGAGATTTCATGAGATAAACCAAATGAACTTCTCATGGAACTGGCTCATTACAGGAAGACTGAATTAATTGTAAACATTCATAATGAGAAAAGTGTATTAGGAAGAACCAGCAACAATATGAATAGATTTTATCACAACATGAATATGCTATGAGTAGTCTGAAAACCCCAAGAGAAGACTAGACAGTTTGGGAAAGTACTATATTTATGGACCTGTGGTACAAATAATAAAAAACGGTTGAAGGGAATTGTTCTAGTCTGTGGTCTGTGGCCCAACCAGGAGGGACCCTGGTATTCTGACCCTGGTCTTATAAACATATACAGAATATGGTGCAAGGTCAATAGAACCTCTTTGGTAAACTATTCTGAAGTCCTGTTTACTAATTTATATGGGGATCCTAAAATGTGTATATACCATTACTTAAAGACTTCAATACATTTTTAAGGATTGCCCTGGGCAAGTCCCTCTACGCTTATTTAAATATAACTTTAAGCATAGAACCATCCACTTGTGGTAAATTGACTCACCAAAGTCGGAAGGTGGTCCATGTGCTCCTGCCCCAGGCCCTCAGCTCAGGGGAGCGGACAATCCGTAAAAAATATAGAGAAGGTTTAGGGCACTCTGGAAAGCCACATATAGATCAGACCAAAATACGTTGGTTTAAAAAGTATAAAAAAAACGTTATTTATGTACTATCATTATGGATGTTTATATCTACTCATATGTATTATTCTACATAGCTTTTGATACGTCTTGGCTTTTACTTCATTTTACCTAATTCATATATACACATACAGTAAGTTATGTACTTTTTGTTCTTTTTGTACCTTTTCCAACAATCTTTGCAATCTGTTAATGGTTTTAAACAAAAGACACCTTGTATCTTGTCTTTATGCTATTTCACCTGTTTTGGGTATGAGATGCCTTTAAACTTGTAATTGGCCTTGTCAGTTCTCCCTCCCCTTTCCCTTCCCATTGGTGTTTGGGTCTTTAAATACCTATTAAAGTAAGTAAGTGTTTAAGCCTTTGGCTAAGTGTCTTGTGGACACGAAACGCGTAAGGCTGGAGATGATTGTTTGAATAAAGAGTCTTTCTACTTTAAAGCAGAAGGAAAGTCTTTTTCCACTTGGAGGTGCCAAATGTTAGGCACCTATAAGTGATTGTATTGACCTATCAGGAGAAAACTGCACCGACCCGGGGTTCTTCCAGCGAGCATCACGGAGTGATCCTCTTCTGGCTTCTTCCTTCTTCAAATTTCCCAGGGCAGATGAAACGAAATAGCTGCTGTTTTAGGTAAAGTTCGGATTTTCGCTCTACTGCGCATGGGCAGCCGGAAGAGGATCGTTCTGTGGTGCTCACTGGAAGAACCCCGGGCTGGTGCAGTTTTCTGTTGATGGGAGCACCGGCCCGGGGTTTCAGGTAAGTAAATACAAACACTTGGGGTGCCTAGCATTTGGCACCCCCAAGTGGAAGAAGACTTTCCTTCTTCTTTAAACCAACATGTTTTGGTCTGATCTATATGTTGCTTTCCAGAGTGCCCTAAACCTTCTCTATATTTTATACAAGTGCCCTCTACGCCCCATCAGCCAAAGGCAGGAATTAGTGCACATTGAGCTCTGTGCAGATATTTTTAAAAAGTCTGCATGGTTCTCTATATATACTCCTTTTAATTTACTGTGAGCTCTATAGGACAACATATAACTAATATTTAATTATAGGTAAGGTCAGCACTCCAGCTGCTGTACAATTATAGCAATTATATAACAGACAATTGTTTTTTTTTATATATTTTGCCCCAGGAACATACATAAACACCTACTTCAAAAGCATCCTTCAATTTCTTCAACTGTTTCAGGGTCACTTGCCTTTCCATCTGTTAAAAGCAAAAATTAGTTTTACTAAAAGATTTTCAAAAATCCTTTTTAATGAAGCATGTGGCAAAGCAGTTTGGATCCTACTAGGAGATAAAAGAAATAGTAACTGGCCATAAGAGCCACACATAGCAAGATATTTTAAATAACCATAGTAAAAGGGACACTATATACAATGTACTGTATAATCTTTGTATTTATAAGGTCCACAGTTCCCTAATTATGATGTAATAAAAGGTGCAAGATTGCTCATGTGAAATAACCCATCTCAACCAGTATACTAATTACCCCTACTAATAGAAATGCGTTAGAAATGCGTAACTGATCTTGCCCACTCCCACATCTCATTCCCTTCCCCTTTAGATTGTAAGCTTTTTTAAACAGTCCTTCCTTACCTTTTGTACTGATAGTCATGTATGTAACTCATACATGACTAGCAGTATTTTCTATGTACTGTATGCAATTAATGTGATTTCTTTGTATAAACACATTTATTTTACAGCGCTGCGCAATATGTTGGCACTCTAAAAATATATGTTAATATTAATAATAATAATAATTACCTTCTCTTTCCTAAGGTTCCTCATGGGATCGGATTGATTTTGAAGACTTTCCTTTTCTGTGACATTCTCTACAAGCCCAAGGGAATGCCTTCTCTGTTTTCTCCTTATCAGCTCCTTCTCCAGCCAGTCTGGAAGGTCCACATGAAGATCGTTGCATTCTTCGATAAATCTATTTGGGGGCGCTGTGTGTGATTTGGATGCTCCCAGTGCTGTTTTGGCACGTTGCTGAACGCCATTTATTTTGCAACTTGTCTGTCTTATTTCACCAAAAAGGCTGGCATTACAAACAAAGGGTGTTACTGGGCATTATTCCATTGAGCAATCATTTACTATATACATGTACAGTATTAAAAATGTATTATGTAAAAATGAAAAACTTTGTGTGTTCACCCTGTTATTCTCTCGTTTTAGAGAAGAGTAGGGCCCAGGTAAATGCCAGACGGTTGGGTAACTAAATGATGGAAGGTCCAGATTTTTTAAACTAAACTCTCAGCATCCCTCTGACAACCTTTTAGTAATTGCGCATGACAATGGGGCAGGGCCCTACCCCTTTACCCTGAATTAAAATGGTGTTCTGAAAATGTTGGGACATCTGCTGTGTCAGGGATCAGAAAACGAAGCAAGAGACAAGTTATAACTATATCAGAAGAGAAAAAAGGGTAGGGTTAGCGAAGGGCGAATTTCTCCCGTTTTGCCGAAAAATTTGCCAATTTTTTGTAAAATCCCCAAAATGGCAAAAAAAATAGTAAAAAAGTGTGAAACTCGAAAAGTGCTGCCCGCGTCAATTTTGGACGCGCATCCAAAAAGTCGTTCACGTTAATTTTGGCGCCGGCGTTAAAGTCAATGAGCGTCCGAATAGTGTTGCCGTGCGTCGATTTTAACGCAAGCGACTTTTCAGAAAATTTTCAGCGGCACATTTTCAAGTGAGTTTTGCAAATTTATTTATTTGGCAAAATGCAGAAATTCACTGTGAATTAGCGCCAGGATAATTTATTCGCCCATCACTAGGTGGGGTGGCTCCTACTATGGGGGATACTTTTCAGGCCCCCAAAATGTTTAGAGGTTGACTTGTTTTGCCAATATTTATTGAAATGGTATATAAGTTAGGGCCTCATGGGGCCCCTATACTTCCTGGGGCCCCTGCAGCCGCAGGGTCTGCTACCTCTATAGTTACGCCCCTGGTAGGGGGGTTCCTCTCGATAATCTGGTTTACTCTTACACATCGAAACATATAGGCATGTTAATTGGCTAATGATAAAATTTACCATTGTATGAGATAGGGTCTTTAGATTGTAAACTCAACAGGGGTAGGGAATAATCTCAGTAAAGTGCAATATATAAAAAATAAAATAACGTAGCAATGTATAAAAGTGCAACCATTAAATAACCATATTCGTTTTGCAGCTTAGTTACCATTACGTAACTAAAATTAATTCGCCAGGGGCAAATTTGCGGTGAATTTCCGGGTTTCGCCACTGGCAAATAAATTAGTAAAATTGCAGTAAAGGCGAATAAATTCGTGAAATTGCAGTGAAACTTTGCCGGCATCAAAGTTCGTGTTTCGAAAATTTTGCGGGAAATTCGCTTTTTGCAGGCCACAGTGCTCTCTTGCACCCATTAGTACTCTTGCACTTGCCCTAATGTACAGAAGGGACACTGTCATTGAAGGCTCAATGTGGGCTCTGCACGTAGTTATTACAATGTCAGGCCCTACAAGCTCTTGATGATATTGGGTTGCTTAGGTGCCTTTGTGGTTATACAGGCTTTGGTGCTTTCAGTTATTGGAGATTTCCTGGCAGCCATCTTTAAGCGGATTATCTGAAGAAAAGAATTCTGATGAATGTACACAGTAGTTCTGCTATTGTTCTTCTAAACAATGCAGAAAGAAAAAGAACTGTCAATGTACGTTCCCTGTTAGACTGGATGTGCCACATTTGGTTATCAACACTTAAAGGAACAGTAACAACCAAAGATGAAAGTGTTTTAAAGGGGTGGTTCACCTTTAAGTTAACTAGTAGGATGTTATAGAATGGCCAATTCTAAGCAACTTTTCAATTGGTCTTCATTATTTATTGTTTATAGTTTTTTTTAATTATTTGACCTTTTCTTCTGACTCTTTCCAGCTTCCACTGACCCCATCTAAAAACCAAATGTTCTGTAGGGCTACAAATGTATTGTTATTGCTGCTTTAGTGCTTTTTATTACTCATCTTTTGATTCAGCCCCTCTCCCATTTATATTCCACTATCTTATTCAAATCATTGCAGGTTTGCTAGGGTAATTTGGAAACTAGCAACTATATTGCTGAAATTGCAAACTGGAGAGCTGCTGAATAAAAAGCTAAAGGCTTCAAATAAATCAAAACCGATTGCAAATAGTCTCAGAATATCACTCTCTGCATCATACATGGGGGGTTATTTATCAAAGTCCAAATTTATCTCATTATGTTCTGCTACAAACTCCGCTCGGCTTTTTTACACATATTTATTATTACATTTTCCTGAAAATTAGCTTCTTGGGAAAAAAAAATTCATGACATTTTCGTGATATTTGCATTCGAAGTTTAGTAAATAACTTCCTAAAAGTTATTTTAAAGGTGAACAACCCCTTTAATATAGTCAAAATATAATGTACTGTCGTTCTGCACTGGTACAACCAGGGCCAGAACCAGGGGTAGGCAGAAGAGGCACCTGCCTAGGGCACAGCAACAGTGGGGGATGCTTGGCAGCAGGGCGGGAACTAGGGGTAGGCAGAGTAGGCACGTGCCTAGGGTGCAAAGCTGAGGGGGCACCAGGCACGTACCTGCTCTGTCGCCTGCCCCGTGTCCAGTCCCGTCTCTCCTCGACTGGAACTGGCATCTTCAGCGTAAATGCGCTTCTGGGCATGTGCACACACATTTCGCGCATGCGCACTGGAGCGCTGCCTAGGGCGCCTGGCCGGGTTGGCCCGGCTCTGCTTGGCAGGTACCTTGAAAAGTGTCTTCTGCCTTCCTCTAGTTTGCTGCCCTGTGGCCCTCTCCCCTCCTTCCCCTACTCCTCTCTAGCAGTCTCAGCTCCCCTCCCTTCCTATCTGCTGCTCTCTCCCCTTGCTCCTATGCCCTAGTAGGATGTTATAGAATGGCCAATTCTAAGCAACTTTTCAATTGGTCTTCATTATTTATTGTTTATAGTTTTTTTTAATTATTTGACCTTTTCTTCTGACTCTTTCCAGCTTCCACTGACCCCATCTAAAAACCAAATGTTCTGTAGGGCTACAAATGTATTGTTATTGCTGCTTTAGTGCTTTTTATTACTCATCTTTTGATTCAGCCCCTCTCCCATTTATATTCCACTATCTTATTCAAATCATTGCAGGTTTGCTAGGGTAATTTGGAAACTAGCAACTATATTGCTGAAATTGCAAACTGGAGAGCTGCTGAATAAAAAGCTAAAGGCTTCAAATAAATCAAAACCGATTGCAAATAGTCTCAGAATATCACTCTCTGCATCATACATGGGGGGTTATTTATCAAAGTCCAAATTTATCTCATTATGTTCTGCTACAAACTCCGCTCGGCTTTTTTACACATATTTATTATTACATTTTCCTGAAAATTAGCTTCTTGGGAAAAAAAAATTCATGACATTTTCATGATATTTGCATTCGAAGTTTAGTAAATAACTTCCTAAAAGTTATTTTAAAGGTGAACAACCCCTTTAATATAGTCAAAATATAATGTACTGTCGTTCTGCACTGGTACAACCAGGGCCAGAACCAGGGGTAGGCAGAAGAGGCACCTGCCTAGGGCACAGCAACAGTGGGGGATGCTTGGCAGCAGGGCGGGAACTAGGGGTAGGCAGAGTAGGCACGTGCCTAGGGTGCAAAGCTGAGGGGGCACCAGGCACGTACCTGCTCTGTCGCCTGCCCAGTGTCCAGTCCCGTCTCTCCTCGACTGGAACTGGCATCTTCAGCGTAAATGCGCTTCTGGGCATGTGCACACACATTTCGCGCATGCGCACTGGAGCGCTGCCTAGGGCGCCTGGCCGGGTTGGCCCGGCTCTGCTTGGCAGGTACCTTGAAAAGTGTCTTCTGCCTTCCTCTAGTTTGCTGCCCTGTGGCCCTCTCCCCTCCTTCCCCTACTCCTCTCTAGCAGTCTCAGCTCCCCTCCCTTCCTATCTGCTGCTCTCTCCCCTTGCTCCTATGCCCTTCCCTCTGCTCTCCTGCCCAGTTGCATTTGTGTTTGTGCTTGTGCAGTCGCTTGGCCCGGCCCTGGGTACGACTGGAGTATTTGTTTCGGAAACACTACCATTGTTTATATAAAAAAGCTGCTGTGTAGATAGGTAGATAACAGATAAGCTCTGTAGTATACAATGGGATCCTTCAGAAGTATCTGTTATCTACTGTGTATCCTGTGCTTGTATGGCTGCCCCCATGGCTACACAGCAGCTTGTTTATATAAACTATAGTAGTGTTTCTGAAAGAAATACACTAGTTTTATCAGTGCAGTGCAACAGTACATTAAATTGTTATTCCTTTAAGTGCTTTTTTGTTACTGTTCCTTTAAAGGTGCATTTACAAAGACAGTGCAGTGTGCAAAGTGCAATTTTCAGATCCAAACACCATGTTTTGTATCCAAAATGTAAGTGTCATTGCAACTGCATGGGATGTTGAGGCTGCAGTAACTTTTGCCAAAATTTTCACAAGTAGTGAGTGACATTTTTAGAGTGGGGGTTGTACCACTTGTTAAAATTGCATTAGCATGTGATTATTCTGGCATAATGTTGCAACTATTAATTCAACTCGCAGAGGGAACTATGGAATTACTGACACCTTCAGGGTTCCCTCTGTCAATAGGTGCAGATGCAAATGATTTAGACTTGGAGCAGTGATGCCCAAACAGTTGCTTGTGAGCCAAGCTGCAAGTTCACATAGGGGCTGCCAAAGAGCCAATCACAACCCTTATTTGTATCCAATAAAAACAGCAGCACTGTTTATAAATAACTTTACTATTGTGCTTGTTTTTAACATGTGTCTGTGTTTATAGATTTAAAATAATTGTTTTTAAAATAATTGTTCTATCTCAATTTTTATTATGTTCTAGGACAGTGTTATTTAAAGATATGGGAGCTCCTGATTCAGAGTAATTCTGGGGTATCTGTCCCCTGAATTCAGCATTGGAGCCAGAGATAAATCAACTCAAGAGTTCTAATATAGAGACAAAGTAAAATCAGGCTTCCTGTCCTATATACATTGTTACTAAGTATACTGTTTCAGTGTTGGTTACAAATTTTAAAGATATTGTTTAATTGTTTTTATATACAAATACTGATCACTTGTTACTATTTATATAACACTTATTTACACAGCATTTTATATGCATTGTTATATAGTTTTTTCACTTTTTTGAAACATTGTAGAAACAGTCATATAGTATTTTATATAGCGTTTATAATAATTTCAGATATACAACCAATTTTTGCACTGAAACGTTTCACTGTGAATTATGGGTAATATGGAGGTGAGAGGTTGTGACTTCTCCTTGTTTGTGAGTATTTAAACACATGTGGACACTGTTAACTAATGGCTTGATAAAGGGCCTGTACAGCCCGAAACTTTGCCTATGGTATTTTAATATTTTAACACTTTTTTTCAATAATACCGGAGTGCTGCTGTTTTCATTGGATGCAAGTAAAGTTTGCCCTGGCAGTGGGTACAGCTTGCACCCGGGGCTGCAAAGAGCTTGTTCCGCTTTTGAAACACACATGAACTAAATTCATTGAATCACAGCCCTTATTTGGCACCAACAGGAACTTTTTCATGATTGTGTTGCTCCCCAACTCTTTTTATATCTGAATGGGGCTCACGGGTTAAAAAAGGGTGGGGACTCCCAACCTGGAGGGAAATGATGTGAGGAATCGAGTGACTAAGGGGGGGGGGCAGTGGCATAACTAGATGTTACTGGACCCCACAGCAAATTATTTTTCAGGCCCCCAAAATGCCTAGCGGTTGACCTGTTTTACCAATATTTATTGACATTTTATATGAATTAGGGCCCCTATACCTCCTGCCCCTCCCCCTGCAGCCGCAGTGTCTGCGTCCCCTGTAGTTACGCCCCTGGTGGGGGGAGTTGCAAAGGGGGAGGGAAGGTAGGCGTAGGGGCATTTGCACAGGCTGGGTCCCTGATATCAACATTTTTTGTCTTAGTCACATTTGTTTCCCACATCAATTACTTTTTCCCTCAATAACTAAACCTGAGGCAGGTTTTAGGTGATTAACACAGTTTTGCAATAATATGGTATTTCCCTATGAGTGTTTTTTATATATAAGTGTATATATATATATATATATATATATATATATATATATATATATATATATACACATTTTTGTTCCCCCAGAAATGTTAGATACTCAAAAAATTGTTATTGCAACACTATGCCCTTTGGGAGCAGTGATATTATTGTGGCACCTAATGAGTGTCATGAGACGTGGCCACAGGTTACTTGTAGCTAAAACATTACAGTATGTGTCCCTGTGCTCCTCTGAACTAAAACAAACACAGTCAGACAGTGGGGATATAATTCTGCAGCACATCACCCTTAGTGCTCAGTTATAAAAATACACACGGAGGTCTACTCTGAACAGGGTCGGACTGGGCCAGCGGTAGCCCCGTCTCTCGTGGGCCTAGGGTTGCCACCTGGACGGTATTTTAACGGCCTGGCCGGTAAAAATGATGGTTGATCCCAATGTTATTAGTAGGGAAAAAAGATATATATATAGGAAGGCCGGTATTTTTTTCCTTAAAAGGTGGCAACCCTAAGTGGGCCCTGCTGGCCCAGATCCACAACCTGTTTTTATTTGTGGCAAAAAAAGCAGTGCACGCGGCGTAGGGTTTGCCGGACAGGAGGGCCTGAGGCAGCAGCCCACAGGATCAGAAAGGGGGGGCTGAGGTAGAAGGCAGCCCCTGTGGGTTCTGGCAAATGCCAGAGGGGCTGCTGTATGGTTCCATAGAAAGTTACCATATAGTGGGCTGGTTGGGGGCTGTTTGGGCCTCTGCGTACTTGGAATGGCAGGGCCTATTTTGACTCCCAGTCCAGGCCTGCTCCCCCCCAATAATAAATTAAATGTCTGAATGATGCACAAGTTGGGGATAGGAGGGGGGATGCCTACATGCCTTGCCTGCCCCTCATGAATACAGTGTTTCCAAAAGCATGGGGCAAACACAGGTCTCTGCGTTCGATTGCCCATAGGCCCATAACAAGGACCACATCAATTAAGAGTTGCTACGATTTGAAGACATGTCCATTAGATATTTGCCAGATATTAATCAGACAGGTTGTCAGAAGGCCCCGAAACAAAGAGCAATAAGCTGCCAACTCAGTCTGAAGCAGGGCCGGATTTACTCATCGGGCACTCCTAGGGCCGCCGCTGCTTGTCTCCCCCGCCACCCTTCCCTTGAACACTGAAGATTGATGTGTGGGCAATATAAAAAACTATCAAGTCTCTTACATTTCCCCAGTGCTTCAGAACCAATGTGGATGCAGCTGGGTAGTATGCTACCCCAAAATTCCTGCTGGCCTAGGCCTGGACAGCAACGCAGCCCTGGACCAGGAATCAATTTATTTTCTAACAGGAAGTTACAGCATTAAAGTGGATTCATTTTTGGTTTAGTGCAAAAAATAACAAAAAAGTAAGTATTTCTTATAAAGAAAAAAACAGGGAAGACATCTGTTTAGCACAAGCCCTATTCATTAATCTCATGTTGGAGAAAAAGGGTCATATTGCCCCTTAAAATGGGAAGAACTCCTGTGAACCTATATCCCATTTAAAGGAGAAGGAAAAGCTAAAATTAAGTAAGTTTTATCAGAAAGGTCTATATAAATACACCAGTAAAAACAATGCTACTCTGACTCCTCTGTCAAAAGAAACCACAGCATTTCTTTCCTTCTATCGTGTATACATGGGCTCCTGTATCAGACTTCCTGTTTACAGCATGGGCAGGGCTTGAGCATGCTCAGTTTGCTCCTCTCCCCCTCCCTCCTCCCCTCCCTGCAGTGATCTGAGCCCAGAGCTATGAGTGAGCAGGTAAACTCAGGCAGGAAGTGATGTCACACAAGAAAATATGGCAGCTGCTATCCTAAACAAACCGAGAGAGCTTCTAGAGCTGTTTACTCTGGTATGGTAAAGCATTCTACAGAATAAATAGTGTTATAGCTTGCTCTATTGTGGCAAATCTATTGGCAATAAACTGCTTTGCTAGCTTTCCTTCTCCTTTAATATAGGACTATATCATACCGGTCATTGCTTGCGATGGCGAATTTATTCGCCAGGTGTGAATTCGCAGGAAATTTCCAGCGACAGTTCAGACACCAGCGACAATTAACCGGACGCCCATTGACTTCAATGTGTGTCAAATGTCGCTGGCGTCAAAATTCGCCTTTCCAGAATCTTTCATCCGTTTTGCAAATTTCGCGGGAAATTCGTGAATTTCATGGCTAAGCGAAATGGGACAAATTCGTCCATCACTAGTCATTGCTGAGCTGACTGATGTTGATTACAGTTATCCACTATTATCCATCTTGGTCCCATTAAGGGTATGCAAGACCTGCAAATTTTTTGAACCCTAAATATACCTTATATTAATCTACACTGAATCTTAGCTGCAATTTGGATGTCCAGAGTGCCAGCATATCGGGTTCTGCAGTGAGATACAGTCATTATTAACTAGATACAGAACCCTGGGCCACACTCTAGTCCAATCAGAGACTGTACTATTGGACACAATCCTCTCTATATATGATTTCTGCCAGTTCTCTGTCCATATTCAGCTCTTCACCAGCACCATGGCAGCAATTGTATGTAAAAATGCAAATGAATACCAATATTGAATGAATTGTGAAGTGCATAATTTCCCTTCAGTGAGAATTGCAGGTGGCAGTTCTTGTCTATCAATACCTGTTTATTGTATAACAAATTAAATGACCAGCTGATTATCCCACTTGATTAGCAGATTCCATGGCAACAGTAAACAGTAAAGAAAGCATATGATGATGTTCACTTACCTGGGCACATTGTAGGTCTCTAGTTTGCCCAAGGCAGAGCTGGGTCTCACTTTCTTCTGTATAGACATAGTTCCCCAGGAGGAAGTCGTCTGTCATGGACAGGAAGTTAGTAGAGATCTACTCTAAGGTCCAGATAAGCACACGGGGAGCTAACTGATGGTGCTCTGCGTGAAAGCTCATATGCTACGTGAAAGGGCCACTACTTCTGGCAAACGTTCCTCTCTGCGTGTCTACCTGCTCTGTCTGCCCCAGTGTTTGTGCTGAGATCAGGTTACTCTTGGCTTCTTCCTGCCTGTAACACACACACAGCAGGTAACACAGGTGACTGCTACATCCACAGTGACTCCCAGGATTAGACTGCTGATTTATGAATGGTGGAGAGAGAAGCCAAGCAATGTAATTACCCTTGGTTGTAAATCCCTCTTAGAAACAATTGTAAATAAAATAAAAATAATAAAATAATCAGCATATTGATTTGTTTAGTCTGTCTTGCTGTCATGCTTTATCGCCATAGTAAATGAATAAGCTCAGATTCTTTTTTTATTAAATTAACAATACTGGCACAACAACAAGAGTTGTAACCCAATTATAGGGGATATGCTAAGCAAGGGGGGTCAACGCAACTCTTTTCTGTGCTTTTATGTGCACAATATAGTAAGCTTCGTTGATACCATGCATCAGGGTGATAGACATGCCAGAAGTATAGGTTTTTAGGTAAATTTATAGCTTGCTGGGAGGAATTTATAGAATCATATTCATGATACATCCGTTGACTCTCTTGGCCACTTCTAAAGTGAAAGAGATTCCTCCTTCAGTTACCTTGTATATTCCATTTGATTGAAAAAGAAAATCTTAATGGTGTGGAAACTCTCTAACAACTTCCTTTCAGCACTGAGGTTCTGGGTTTGATTCCAGCCAGGGCAATATCTAAAAGGAGTTTGTATGTTCGCCCAGTGCTTCCGTAGGTTTCTTCAAACGTTCAAAAAACATGCAATCAGGATCAGACTAGGCCGACGGTACACCAGGAAATATATTCGAACCAGACCTGATCCCTGACTGCCCTCTGCCTTAACTCCCCCTGTGCTCTCTTTCCCCCGATCACGGCAAAAGTAAGTATGTGTAGGGGAGAGGGGCTGGCAGTGGGTGAGCGGGCAGGGGCTCTTGAAAGGATGTGTGGGCCCCTGGGGTAGCACTCCTAGAGGGCCTTGCACACCACAGTCAGACCTGCATGCAATGGGTTGATATTCTGTATGAACATGATAGAAACCTAACATTTTAAAGTCTAGTGGGGCTGTGAATTATATTCAGACATATCAACCCCTCATATCATATTTGTCAGGAGTCTCCCTGATTTAAGCTCCTTTCCCACAGTCTCTTATAGTAAAAGATCCGTCTCTGGGTGCAGTAATTTGCATCTAAAGCCTATATACATAATGAATAATACTTTATAGCTAATTTAATATGTTTTTTGTATGTGAACATGGTTCTGTCACTTATAGTGTGTGGAATAGAAGGATCAACCCCTAAACTTAAATGCTTGTTGAGCAAATGGTAATTTTTTCCCAATTTGCCCCTTGCCCCACCTTAGTAAATTAGGCTGTATGTGTGTGTGTACACACACCCACACACACACACACACACACACACACACACCCCTTGAGAAAGGACTTAGACAGAGACCGAATTGTCATCTTTTTAATGTAACTAATAAAGTATGGATTTTTAATATATCCTTAAACCCCAGTGTGCACCTTATTTTTGGAATTGGTGGATAATACAGCTACAGAAGGTAGCACCTGGGTCCTTTTTTTCCTGTAAACGGAGTGCTATGGACTATATATAAGTAAATGATCAGTTATCCGTAAAATCGTTATCCAGAAAGCTCCAAATTATGGAAAGGCCATCTGCCATAGATGCAATCTATCCAAATAATCAACATTTTTTAAAAATAATTTCCTTTTTCTCTGTAATAATAAAACAGTAGCTTGTACTTGATCCCAACTAAGATATAATTAATCCTTATTGGAAGCAAAACCAGCCTATTGGGTTTATTTAATGTTTACATGATAATCTTATCTTGAAGATCCAAATGATGGAAATCCATTATCCAGAAAACCTCAGGTCCAGCATTCTGGGTAACAGGTCCCATACCTGTATACAAAAAAGAAAGTGGTTTATGAAATACCCTCTATAATTTAGCTGATAGAATAGTTTCATAGAAATTTAATTTTCAGGGAAAGAGCCAACGGGAATGTACGTCCCTACAGAGATCCCATATGGAGACAGACTGAGCACATTAAGATCAAAGTGTAATTATGTGCAGAGTTTGTTTCCTGGTACAAGTGGTGCTTAATTAGTATTTAGGCATTAGGCGTGCTCGCTCTGATCTAGTAACTGTTTCCAAGTACACGACTGAAGCATTGTTTGCACAACACACTGACTGACAGTGCCCTTTCACACAGGTGATAAATAGGGCACATTAATAATAAATAGCTGAGCTGATACTTGGCCACAAACAGGAGACTTGCAAAATGACATATATATCTAGTTTGCTGCACTCGTTGTTATGAAGGAAAAATATTAATACTGAAAATGGGCAAAGAACTTTCAGGTAACGTTTGTCTCAAGTTATTGAAGTTAACTGAAGTTACATACCTGTAAGTTTCACATTACAGGTATGTGATTCTTTATCCGAAAACCTGTTATCCAGAAAGTTCCAAATTATGAGAAGGCCATGTCCCATAGACTACATTTTATCCAAATAATTATTTTTTTTTATTCCAAACTAAGATATAGTTAATCCTTATTGGAAGCAAAACTAGACTATTTGGTTTATTTAGGGGCAGATTTACCTATGGTCGAATATCGAGGGTTAATTAACCCTCGACATTCAACTGCCGAATGTTAATCCTTCGACTTCGAATATCGAAGTCGAAGGATTTACAGCAATTAGTTTGATCGAACGAAAAATCGAACGATTCGAAGGATTTTACTCCATCGATCGAACGACTTTTCTACAATCAGAAAATTGCTAGGAAGCCTATGGTGACCTTCCCCGTAGGCTTACATTGCACCTCAGTAGGTTTTAGGTGGCGAAGTAGGGGGTCGAAGTTTTTTTTAAAGAGACAGTACTTCAGTTATCGAATGGTCGAATATTCGAACGATTTTTAGTTCAAATTGTTCGATTAGAAGTCGTAGTCGAAGTTTGAAGTAGCCAATTCGATTGTCGAAGTAGCCAAAAAATAATTCGAAATCGAAGTTTTTTTTCTTCTATTCTTTCACTCAAGCTAAGTAAATGGGCCCCTTAATGTTTATATGATTTTGTAGTAGACTTAAGGTATGAAGATCCAAATTATGGAAAGATCTAGTATCCGGAAAACCCCAGGTTCCGAGTATTGTGGATGACAGGTCCCATACCTATACTAAAGAACACAAAAAACTTTAGGGATCATTTGCGAATCTGAGCGCAGCATGCATAGAGCATAAAAAAGTAGCCTCAATCTGCCATGCAAGTAGGCGCCCCCCCTCCTGCTTTTGAAACCCCCCTCCTTTTCACATAGATTATGTTTCCATTGCATTTGTGTTAAGTATATGCTGTGCTCTGCTAACACCAAACTGCAGAGAGTATTTAATGTTTGCTAGAGGCAGCCCAGGATTAACAAAAGGGCTCTTTTAGCAAAGGTGAGCATTTATTTCCTTCTCAGCAAAACATATAAACATTTTCTCTTGTAAATCATTTGTTTTATTTTTGTATTATTCATTTTCCCTTGCTCAAAAAAGTCTGGAAGCCCAAATCGATCTGAATCCATTAAAGGGGAAGTAAGCCCAACTGTAACACCGTCGAATGTAAATATAGATGCAAGAAGATTCACCAATGAAAATTCTATTGAAACTAAATGCAAAAGAACTGACAAATAAGAAAGTTGAATCCCAGCACCATGTCAGGCATCTTGCTGTTATCTTACATATAGAGATAATTATGGCATTTTCTTCTTCATTATATGACACTGGAATCAAACATGGGGATAAAGGACAGACTTGTTCAGTGCTGGGAGACTGTGCTTAAAGGGGAAGGAAACCTAGTCGGCGCAAACCCCCCCCCCCCTCCCGTTTGTTGCCCACCCTCCCTCCTCCCCCCTGGCCTACCCGTCCCGCTGGGCAAATGCCCCTAACTTGTTACTTACCCTTCTGCGCAGGTCCAGTCCAGGGAGTTCACCGACGACATCTTCTTCCACACGATCTTCTTCCTGCTTGAACGGCGCATGCGCAGTAGGATCATTTCGCCGGTACGATCTACTGCGCATGCGCATGACTTTTGGCGCATGCGCAGTAGATCCGTACCGGCGAAATGATCCTACTGCGCATGCGCCAAAACGCCGTTCAAAGCAGGAAGAAGATCGCGTGGAAGAAGATGTCGTCTGTGAACTCCCTGGACTGGACCTGCGCAAAGGGTAAGTAACAAGTTAGGGGCATTTGCCCAGCGGGACGGGTAGGCCAGGGGGGAGGAGGGAGGGTGGGCAACAAACGGGAGGGGGGGTGGGGGGTTTGCGCCAACTAGGTTTCCTTCCCCTTTAAGGGCAAAGACACACAGGTGTTTTTGCTGTGCTCCCCCACACAGACGCATGTAAGCGCCAAATGCAGGTGGGATGCAGCACAGGACCGAACTGGCAATCTGTGGGTTCTGGCAAATGCCAGAGGGGCTGCTATAAGGTCCCATAGAAAGTCAGTATTTAGTGGGCTGGCGTGAGCTGTTTGGGCCTCTATGTGGACTGATTGGGCTTCTGTGTACCTGAAATGCCAGGTCCTATTTTAATTCTCAGTCCGGACCTGATGCAGCATGTTGCATTCCACCTGCGTTGGCGCTTACATGCGTCTGTATGAGTACAGCCCCCTTGACAATAATAGAGTGTGTTTACTCCTGCGCTCCCCTGCGGTTGAAAGGAAGAAAGCAGAGGAGCACAGCAAAAAATGCCCGTGTGTAAAATCCCTAAAGTTTCCAACTCCAACTGCAGGAACAAAGAACATGGAGACAGATTCATACAGATCAGCTGGGATTCTCATTGGAGGATTTTTTGTATTTTAAAGCAGTCGCTGGCTGTGGAGATTTTGGGAACGTATTGGAAATGTTTTATCGTGCAATATTGCTTTAATAATACAACCCTAATGTTGTTGGACTACAGCTCCCAGAATTCCTCAACCGTTATTTTATGTTACATTATTCTGGGATTTGTAGTCCAGCAACTGAGTAAAGTTTGGTTGAGCGGTGCAGCAGGGGTTACTGCTGCACCGAACCCCTGCTGCACCGCTCAACCAAAACCAAATGGAAATCTGTTGGTCCACTTGAGAATTCTTGTTGCTTTACAAAGAAAATGTAAACCATCACAAACAAATTAATGTAAAATTGCACTACTGAGTAGTTTTACAATTTATGTTTTTTTTTCTTTTACTAGTTTTCACTATATTTTTTGTTTTTTAATATAATAAGCTGAAGCAGTGCCACCTGCTGTTCAGCTGGGCTGACTGGTCACTGTTGTTAGTGAGAAGAGGACAGAGAAGCACCAGATGACTCTTTGCTAACTTTATTTTTGGAGCACTAACTGCTCTGTTCACTTCATTTTACTGACGTAACAGCAGGTGGCACTGTTGTATTATATCAGCAGTGTTAAAACTGATACTATCTTGAGAACTTGTTATTCCTTTTTTTCAAGGGTTTTTCAAGAAAAAAAATGTAAGAAGCAAATGATAAATACCTTAGAACAAAAAATGTTTTGTGGCATTTTAATACCAAATTTTTAATAATACTCCCCCTTAGGGCAGAGACACACGGTCAGATTCGGGGAGATTAGTCGCCCGGAGACAAAACTCCTCTTCTTTCGGGAGGACTAATCACCTCCAACTGCCTTCTCCTGCCTTCCCGCTGGCTAGAATGAAAATCGCCTGCGGGATGGCAATCGGATCGCTTTGTTTTCCAAAGTCGCCCGAAGTTTCCAACTAATCCGACTGATCTCCCCGAATCTGACAGCATGTCTCTGCCCTTAGCGACCATGTTCCTGATTGATTAGGTGGAGAAATGGATCCAAGTGCTCCGACCCTTTGGAACATTTATATAAGTAAGATAAATGGAAAGCATTTAAGAAAGACTTCTGTGAAGCATCCAATACTAGAGCAGGCTTTGTTGTAAGTGATGAGTAAACTGACTGCTCGTGTTTCACTATGAAAGCTTATCTCCATGTACACAGTGGTTTGGGATTACCAACAATATATATACTTTAAACACACCTACGCTACGGGACGGCAAAACAATAACCTCACAATGTAGGGCACTAAATGAGAACTTCTTTTGTCTACACGTGCCTTTGGCCTGGCAGATATGGATAATGGACTTGCAAAAGTATCTACCCCCCAACCTGCAATAGGTGATTGTGGCCAGTCTGCCCAGAGTTCACCTATAATGCTACAGTATAACTAATATTTCATCTTAATTATAGACATCCTGCAGGGGCCACATTAGGGGCCATTTACAAACAGGAAGTTAGTGCGCAAATACACAAATGAAAAAGACTACAGAGCTGTCTGCATTAAATAGGACTTTATTCATGAGGGGCGGAAGGAGAGATTCACATAGGCTCCCCTTTGCCACCCCCTAAACTGTGCATAATTTAGATTACTAGTGTTAGAATCCTGCAGCGGGTCGGGTACCCACGGGCACCCTGACGAATGAGGGGAGGATTTTCTGGTGCAGGTTTAGATGCAGGTCTGTGGGTCACAGGTCTCATCTAAATTTCTTATCTTATATTGTACTATTGACCATATTTTACTCCTTTTAAAGTTTTACAAAATTTGGTTCTGTCCTCGCCCACTTTTGATGATGTAATTTTCGGTTTGCAGCAACATCACTTCCTGTTTGATGGTGGTCGCCGGGTTGCGGATTAGGCAGTTGCAGGTCCAGGTCGAGTAGCGGATAAAAGTGGGTAAATATGTGGTTTCGGTTTGGGTCGCGGGCTGCAGGTTGCGGGTTCGGGTCGTGGTTTTAGAAATTGGTTCGGAGCAGGACTCTAACTAGTGTTATGCAGTATATTGGAAGACGTACTGTAGCCCCATTTATTTTTTATAAATGCAGTTTATAAAAATGTGCCTTACTAGGGAAAAATATGTGTAGATCCTATTAAAAAAATGGGTTTATTTCTAGCATGCAGTGAATACTGAATAACTATTTAATTACTTATAGTATGACTTCTTTTAGTCCCCAAAACTTTGGGAAGATGACCAGTACTGCACATGCACTGTACACTGAAATAGTGCTTTGGTCAGTACCACCCCTGGACCCTCTGTACTTATACCTCCAAGTTTACTGATCACAGTGAGATTAGAATGAATTGCATAATAGTAAATTGTATACAGTTGAGTAACTAGGGGACCACAGGACCGGTAGTGATGTGCAGGCCAGCCCGAAACTCGCGGGATCCTCAGGTTTGCCCGCGGGTTGGGTGGATTTGGGCCAACTCCTGCACAAAATCTTGAGGTCACTGGCGGGTGCGGGTCGAAATCTAGTACTGCTGGCTTCCGGTGCCGGAATTTATAGACCTCCGCCTGCCCCGTCCCTTTTGTGACGTCATTGTGGGTCGGGTCTATAAAAAGAGGGCAAGAGCGGGCCCGGGCCGGGTGCAGTTTGCGAGGGGGCAGGTTAGGGTCGGGTGCGGGTCGAGAAATTCTAAGGACCGGGTCACCCCCAGTCTGCCCCCCAATGGGATGGTGGTTGTGTACACACTCTTACCTTACCAGATTTTCTTGTAGTGTGTGCAGTGACTCCAGTGGGCTCTACTGGGGGGAGGGGGACTGTATTGTTTGTATAATACTGAAATATCTACTAAAGTAGACTCTGCCGCTCAAAAAATCACACCAATTTAAACATTATATTATTACATTTTATTAGAGAAAACTGAAATTAGATTTGTTGATTTAATACAGACCCAGTTGCAGGAACCTAATTTAATTAGGGGCAGTATCACGTGAGGTAGAAGAACTGAAAATGGTAAAAACTACCATTGTTTCACACACACAATCACGCAATTGCCAGGAACTGAAGATCAAATTCACTTTTTAGGCTTCGCCCGGTGTCCATGAACCTTCATTTGTGGCGGCTTTCGCTCTAAATTCTGGTAGCCGCGGCCTGTAATTGAAATCAGAATCCGTTCGACCGCTGCCTTTTCTGTCAATTGAAGAAGAAAACGTTAGTACAGAATGAACTGATAAGCTGAAAAATAAAAATATACTCTACTCTAACATAATTTGCCATTGCCCAAGATTGAAACCACTAGCGTATTTACAGTACACAGCAGGCGGTTTTTTAAAAAGAAAATCGCTGCAAACGCCTCGTGTTCGTAGCCTAAGGGATTGTAAGCTCCACTGAAGCAGTGACTTATGGGAATGATGTATAATAAGTGCTGCAGACTATGTCAAGGCTATATAAAATCAAGCAAAATAATTAGTGATAACACAACTTTATTCTAGGTATGGATTTGTGGCATTTGTTCGCCATTGGTGAAAATCTTTGTGGGTCTCTAATTTGGCTGTGAATCCACTTATTTGTGTGACTCTTTTTGCTCATAGTATAATTTCGTGTTTTTTATTCCTCCCCCCCTAATATTAAAATGTTTAATATCTTTGCCCATCACTTGTGGCTGCTGCATTCATTGTAGGCATTATATCCAGTAAGAATAGAATTAGCTAGGAGGGAATTACCTTCAGGGGACACACTATACAGAAATGTATTTAGCTCCTCTGGGCTCATTGATCCTACAAGTGATGAAAAGTCAATATATTCTTTTCCAAAATGCCTCTGATACGTAGTCAGCTGCTTTCTGTGTTCTTGGTTCTGGATATGAGACTTTAGCACTGTAGGGACTAAAATGAAATAAAGTGACATCATTTAGGGGAAAATCATTATAAACAATACAGAGCTTTTCTTTGCAGGATTATCAGTGCAACGGCACTAACTGAAAGCAAAAATTGGGAATATAAACTGACCGGGAAAAATGTTAAATTTACAAAGTTTGCGCAGCATATTTATTCACAAATGTTGTATTGCTCATGCTTTTTCTTGATGGCGTAACTCTAATGCAGAGCGTGCGCATAAAATATGCTCAGTTTGCGATTAAGACATATTTAAAAACCTCTTATGGAAGTTCCTAGTGTGAATAAAAACAAGAAATTCTGTTTACATGACTCTCCTCCAGCTTTATATAATCATGCACAGGGCAAATATGTTCACTGTGCAAACCATTCTGTGTTGATTGAAGTGTATAAATGAGCCCCAGTGATGCTAAATTGCACCGGTGTGGCTGCCCATAGCAACCAATCTGATCTCCAGTTTGATTCCCAAACACCTGGTAAGACAACTGATTTAGGAATGCAGAGTTTTTGTGTTTCACAATTTTTTCCCTTAACGTCTGCTGTCTAGAGCTGTCTAGGCTAGAGTCCTGCCTGGAACCAATTTGTTAAACCCAAACCCGACCCGCACCCGGACCCGCAACCCGCATACTTACCCGTTTGAACCCGCTACCTGACTCGCAAGTACCTTATCCGCATCCCGACCCGTGACCCGCTGATCATCAAGAAACAGAAAGTGATGTCATTGTAAACCGGAAGTGACGTCATTGGAAGTAGGCGTGATCAGAAAAAAAGGAGTAAAACTTGCTATTGAGAAGTCCCAGCGACCCGAACCACGACCCACAAACCCGGAGAACCGCCAACCCATGTCTATACCTGCTCCCGAAACTTCTACCTGCAACCCTCAGGGTACCATAGGTTTTTGTGGGAAACCCGCGGGTTCCCGACCCGCTGCAGGACTCTACCATAGGCATTATGTTTCCTGTAGTCTAAACAGATTCTGCTGGTTCAGGGAGTTTCTGAGCATTTCTTTAAAACAGGCAAGATGCTGGAGAGTCCCAGAGCTACGTCTCTTTGCACCAACACAGAAGTCCGATTCAGAAAAGAAACAAGCTGACTCATTGCTTTATGTATTGAAAAGAATTCCCAGCCATTAAAGTGATACTGACACTTTTAAAAAATCGTGAATTTTTCGGAATTTATTAAACCCAGAGGATGGAAAAGTCTGAATCAGAAAATCCGGCATCTCAGACCTGTCGGGGTTGCACATAAGTCAATGGGAGAAGTCCCAATGATTTTTAAATGTGCGCTGGGTAACATGCAATACCCCCAAAGTTTTCAGAGTTTTCTGGCAAAAAAAATAAGAAATCAGAGTTTTGTGAATTGTGAAAAGCGGATGAAAAATCCAAAAAATTTTTTACCAACGAAGCAAATTTTCGGGAAAATGTTATAATAAATAAGAGTAAAAAACCAGAGCGGATTTGATCGGAGTTTGTAGCAGAAAATATTAAGATAAATTGGGACTTTGAAACTCTACTATAGTTTATATAAACAAGCTGCTGTGTAACCATGGGGGCAGCCATTCAAAGCTGAAAAAGGAGAAAAGGCACAGGATACACAGCTGATAACAGATAATCTCTGTAAAAGAATACAATGGTATTCTACAGAGTGTATATTTTATCTGCTATGTAACCTAAGCTTGAATCGTTGTCCCCATTGCTACACAGCAGCTTGTTTATATAAACTATAGTACTGAAGCAAACACATCAGTTTTACCATTAAAATGAAAACACTTTCATTTGTTGGTGTTACTGTTCCTTTAATATTCTTTCAGTAGAGGAAACATCATCGTTGTGTCTGCACTTACCTACTCCTTTGGCAGGAAGATGCCTGTTTGCATAACATCCATATTTGTACGTGAAGTTCTGTAGTTCAGGAGCCTGTGGCTGAATCTGATAATGAAATCGTGACTCCGTATCAGGAGGGCGAGGAATTTGCTTTTTCCAGTTCAAGGTAGGGGTCAAAGCGTATTTAACTTGAAAGCCTGTAGGTATCATGGAAAAAAAGGAAAGGCAGAAAGGAAACAATCTGAAGCAATGATATCATAAGCATTCATTAATATTATACATATATGTCCTCTCATACGCATGGATGAGCATCTCTGGGTCATACAACACTTCTAAAGCAGAGACTTAAAAAAACCTTAAAGGAGAACTAAACCATAACAATAAATAGGGCTAAAAATGCCATATTTTATATACTGAACTTATTGCACGAGGCTAAAGTCTCAGCTTGTCAATAGCAGCAATGATCCAGGACTTCAAACTTGTAACAGGGGGTCACCATCTTGGAAAGTGTCTGTGACACTCACATGCTCAGTGGGCTCTGAGCAGCTGTTGAGAAGCTAAGCTTAGGGCTCGTCACTAATTATCCAGCAGAAAATGAGGTTGGTCTGTAATATAAGCTGATGCTACAGGGCTGATTATTAAATTCTGATGCTAATTGCACTGGTTTCTGTGCTGCCATGTAGTAATTATCTTGTATTAATTACTAATCAGCCTTATATTGTGACATTTCTATTCTATGTGTACTGTATATTGTGTGTGGGTCCCTAAGCTCAGTAAGTGACAGCAGCACAGAGCATGTGCAGTGAATCAGCAGAAAAGAAGATGGGGAGCTACTGGGGCATCTTTGGAGGCTCAAATCTTCCCTACTAAAGGCTTGTAGTTGACTTGGGTTGGTACAGAAGCCCAAAACCTAATGTACAACCTTTCTAGTCTACTTCTTTAGTTAAGCTTTAGTTCTCCTTTAAAGAGGTTGTTTATTAACGCTTAGTATGATATAGAGTGTGACATCCTGAGACACTTTGCAATTCATTTCTTATTTGTTGTTATTTAGCTTTTTATTCAGTAGCTCTCCAGTTTGCCATTTCAGCAGTTATCCGGGTTGCTAGGGTCCAAATTACCCTAGCTACCATGCACTGATTTCAAAAAGAGAATGGGATATGAATAAGAGGGGGTCTGCATAGAACAATGAGAAATAAAAGTTTGCAATAATATGCGTAGCCTTACAGAGCATTTGTTTTTTAGATGGGGGTCAGTGACCCCCAATCGAAAGCTGGAAACAGTCAGAAGAAGGCAAATAATTTGAAAACTATTGAAAAAATGAAGACCAATTGAAAAGTTAGCTTTTCTCTAACATGCTAAAAAATGAACTTTAAGGTGAACCATCCCTTTAATAAAATACAAAGGACACGTACACCCACCCAGGGTCAGGTGGACCAGATTCCCACAGCCAGCACCTCCTGCGATTCCTGACTGGGGGTAAAGGGGACAGAGGGAGAGTTGTGGTTGGGGCAGGGGTCCGTGGGGATTTTCAGCTGGGCCAGGGGACCGTGGGGACCCTGGTGTGGCAGGCCCAGTGGGCCCAGACCCCCCCAGTCCAACACTGAACCCACCAATGCCTTTAAAGCCCTATAGTAATTATACTAGAATTCCAGTGTGATATTTGGGGAAGCCTATAAAAGTCCAGTATGTGTGATTTTTTATCCCATGCCTACTTTTAGCCACTCCCTCTTCACCACACCCACTAAAGGTCACAGACACAAATGTCTATTCAATAGAAAGCAGAAAATAAATATGCTATACTTATGTTATACTTCAGTCTGCAGTCACTGGTGCTGCTTCCACAATGCTTTCCTGCTCCTGTGGAGCTCACAGTTCGAGATGCCATTTTGGGGCACATGCATGAGCTTCTGATGTCATGTGTATGTGAATAATGAAAAAGCTGCGGCATTCACTCATTATGCGCATGCATGTGCCCCAACATCGCCGCTCAAACCGTGAGCTCCCTCCTGCTGTGGGTGTCCTAGCACTGGTGGGAGGGCAAATTTAAAAAAAAAAAAAAACTACTGTTACCCCCAAGCGGAGTATCAGCTTTGTTAGCCCACACCTTTGGTTGGGGAAATTATTTGCGCCCAACAGGTCCCCTTTAAGGTATAAAGATCTAGATTATGGAAAAATCCGTTATCTAGAAAACCCCAGGTCCCGAGCATCCTGGCTAACAGGTCCCGTAGCTGTGCAGAATCTACCACAGCAGTGCCTATGAACAGACACCATTGCTCAAGGCATGTTTTATAACTCTCATTAATGGGTAGTGGAAATGCTGTTGGGCAACTTTCTCCTTTTGTGGGCTGCTAACAAACAACTATACGTATAGTACTATAGTATAGTAACAGTCTTCCTTCCTTCTGGGAGCCACGGCATTATAAACTAGCAGATATTACAATGACTCCAAGTCATGAATTCTCACACCTTAACTCTGCATAAAAAATATCCATCAAACAGCCAGAATACTATGTAATTGGAAAAATCTACAATCTTAAAAGCAAGAAACATAAAAAGGTACTTTGTTATGAATTTAGCCCCAAAATACATTTAATTTAGCTAAATTACATCTAAATACATTAAATCATTATTTGAATAATTTCAACAACTAATTCACTTGCACCGTGTTTTTTTCCTCCTAATTGCAAATGTTATGAAATGACTGTTTCCTAGGGAATATCTGCCATTAAATCTATTTTTCTATGAAAACTATTTTCAAGCATTGTCATTAAAAATGGGTAATTCTGTGGTTACCTTATCTAACCTCAGCTTACAGAAGGAGAAGGCTATTATTGATTTCAGTAGACTGCTCACTCTTACTTTGACTTTGAGTCTGGGGGGGGAGAACTGAGTATAAGGACATTGAAGGATAAGTCAACTCGTATTCTTTTTCTGTACTTGAGGATGTGACTCACCCCAAAATGTTAGCATCTCTGGAGTATTAGCAACTATTTGCATCAATTATAACAGCTGCCTTTAAAGGGAAACTCCAGCTTCCAAACCAATATTTGATAAAGAGGCCCACATAACACAGAAACCCCTAATATATCCATCACAGTTACCTGTTTCTTCAAAAAGTATAAATAAATGACATTTTCTATGCTGAAATCCAGCTGTTTAACAGTTTTTCTCTTTCTGCATCATTTGAAATCCTGGCAGGGAAGGAGGGACTAAACACTGATGTTACAAATCGCAGCAACTTCTCCACAGTTTACAGACAGCATTAAGGAACTACATAACCCACAATGCATTGCACTGTGAAGCTCCATTCCTTATTGAAATCACATGTGCAGGGAATTGTGGGGTTTGGAGGATGAAGTTTAAGGACAGATGGCTGTTGAGACAAAGTAACAGTAGTCAGCCAGCTCAGCAAAGTAGTCAGACAGATCAGCAGGAAAGCAGGGGGCTAGGCTTAGGGAACTGTTCCAAACCATTACAAATCATGAAATCTGCATATTTTTTTAATTGATGTATATTGCAAAGTTGCTTGAAATTGTGTTTACTTTTCAAAAAGCTTAAGTTATGTTTGTGTCTAGTTCCCCTTTAAAGAAACTTAGAGATTCAGCTCTGCAGGGACAAAGACATTGTCAGGCTGGCCCACCGGGATATCAGGAAAACTCCCGGTGGGCCCAGGTGTCAGTGGGCCCTCATGCTGCTAAACATTTGGCCTATTTCATGGCTTTTTCTATTTCTATGAGGACAAAGAGGCTAAATAGATGGAATAATAGATTATAGTTTGAAAAGAAAAGAGACTAGTCACTAGGAGAATAGAGTTTGAGAGGAAGAAATTAGTGCTGAGGGTGAGGCCCTGGTCTAAGGTTTTTCGGTGGGCCCTTGGTGTTCCAGTCCGACACTGGACAAAGATAAGAAATTAATCAACTAAATGTATCAATTTAGATCAGTTTATAGAGTTGGTGACCCCCTCCCAGAGCCAATTTAGAAAGACAAAACTTCAATAATAGAAACTGGTCACAAATAGAAAGTTATTGGAAAAAGTCTTTATTTCTGTTTAACAATATGAAACCAACTGAACTGAAAAAAAAAGTGTCTGAAGGTGAACAAACTCAGGGATTCAGTTCAGCAGGGCCAACTATAAGAAATGTATTAACTAAATGTATCAATTTAGAACAGTCGTTGATCACCCCCACCCTCCCAGAGCTGCTTCAGAAAGACATGAGTAGGTTAAAAATGAAACTTTACACTTCAATATTAGATAAAGGTCACAAATAGAAAATAGAAACTTATTGGGAAAAGTCTTTTTTTCTGGTGAACTATCTGAAACCAACTGAACTGAAAAAGTAGTAAAAGGTCAACGAGCCCCTTTAAATTTGACATTGTGATAAATCTGCCTCTTATTTTATAAAACTCTTATTTGCTAAATGTATTAGTTTGTTCCATTTTTTATTAAAATAAAGTCGACCTTACTGCCATCCACAAATTTAACTAATTTATCAAAAAAGTCAGTGTGGGAAAACTCTCGGAAAAATCGTCAATTTGAATTGTATGACTTTTTTCGTACTTGTCTCCTGAACTATACGATTTTGAAGTTGTCTTCTGAAAAACCCGCTGTCTGCTATTTCCATTTTAGATGGAGATTCGGATTTTTAACAGGACAAACATTGAAACTGAAACTACTCTATTTTTGGTCCTTGTGGGCTAGATAGTAAGATTACCAGTATAAAATCTTCACCCTTTGTTTTGACTGTTTTAGCAGGGTCCGCTATGCAGGGAGATTATCTGTGCACTGGTAATCTGTCTGTCAATAGACAAAAAGTACCGTATATACTCGAGTATAAGCCGTCCCGAGTATAAGCCGAGGTACCTAATTTTACCTCCAAAAACTGGGAAAGCTTATTGAAGTATAAGCCGAGGGTGAGAAATGCAGCAGCTTCTGGTAAGTTTCAATCAAAAAATTGAGGGTTTCTGCTCCCATGGAGGTGCCGGCGTCTCGTTTTTGGATGCCGGCGACCATTCTTGGACGCTGGCGAATATTCTTGGAGACTATTCTTGGACGCCGGCGACTTTATCTTAGGCGCTGGCGAATATTCTTAGGCGCCGGCGACCGCTTTTGCGCTTGACCCGAGTATAAGCGCTGAAAAGGGCTGAAAAACTCGGCTTATACTCGAGTATATACGGTATGTTCAGCACAAAACCTATTCAATGCTCTCATGTTAAACAAGAGGTTTACTGCCACTTTAATTCACTGGATGACAGCATAAAGCAATCTTGTATTTAGAAGATGCTCACATCTGCAAATTGGGGTTCAAATTCATTATGGTATTGGGACAAAGTTTTTATGAAGGATGTAGTATTCTGCCATATTGCAGTACAAAAAAAAACACACCATATGTTACCAGTTTGTATTTACAGCACCATGTACCTTGTGGTATTCCTAAAAAGTCTCCTCTGTAAGTGGAAGAGAACTGGGCCTTCATTGCTCTCTGGAAATCTTCAACTGTTGGTGCTCTTATCAAAGGTGTGCAAGTGTCAAAAGCAGCCTTTTGTTCCTCGCGAGACAGCTTCCAAACTTTGAAAGCCTAATGGCAAATATTCAACAAAAACCAATACTGACAATCTATGCAGGTCTGTTAACAGAAAACACTAAACATGTAATAAACCAAGTTTAAAAGAAAGGTAAGTGTATCTATAATACTGAAATATATAAGTCATGCCCCATTCCCCTTCTCTAACCATTTATTCTGTCTAGGCCTCTCCCCCTTTTTTACCACAGGAAATCCAAATGTGGCACACAGTACACACGGGAAGGAGAAGTATAAATACCCTAAAATAAATACAATAAATATACACAAAGCTTATATATAGTGAATAAAGTACCCCCTTTTGTAAAATATAAGGATATTATAAGTTACCGAGGAGTTTCATGACCATATAAAAACACGAGGCCGAAGGCCGAGTGTTTTTA
Source organism: Xenopus laevis (assembly GCF_017654675.1). NCBI lineage: Eukaryota > Metazoa > Chordata > Amphibia > Anura > Pipidae > Xenopus > Xenopus laevis. The sequence continues at coordinate 163,315,942 of NC_054373.1, forward strand.
TACAGGTCAGGAAACTCCGAGGTAACTTCTAATATCCTCATATTTTACAACTGGGGGTACTTTATTTATTATAATACACAAGTTTCGGTGAGCCATGTGATAGAAATGACATCAGAACTCACCGTTTATAACTGATGACATCAGAACTCACCGTTTATAAGGATATAATTTACAGGATATTCATGGCTTTTGTGTATTATAAGAGCATACTGTACAGCTTAAGTGACATATGGTAAGAGAGAGTAGGAAGGAGGTCCCTGTCCCTTTGAGCTTACAATCTAAGGGGGGGTTATTTACTAAAATCCGAATTTATCTCATTATTTAAATAAAAAACCACAACCAAACTCTAATACCCGATTTACCTTGTTTATTATTAAAAAAGCATGATTTAATCGGATCAGGTAAAAACTCAATAAAACCGAGCTGAAACCCAAATCATGTGAATTATTCAAGGTTTTTCCCTCAATCACTACAATTTTTCTGGCTTTTTACAGAAAAACCGAATTTTCGGTTTGCGATTCCAAAGAAGCTTTCAAATAGGATAGGGACCTCTGTCATTGATTTGTACAAAACCTCAGCAGGTCTGAGAGGGTGGATTTTCGAATTCGGCCTTTTGCAGCATCGGAGAATTCAACCCATACGTAATAAAAAAAAACCCTCACCCCCTACCCTGTGAAGACCCCCGTCCTTCCTCCCCCCCCAGCCTACCTGCCCTCTGGGCAAACGCCCCTAATTTTTTACTCACCCCTCCGTGCAGATTCTGGCCTTGGAGTTCATGGCAGCCATCTTCTTTCTTCAGTCTTTTTCTGAAGTTTCGGCGCATGCGCAGTTGGAGTAAATTTCCGGTCCCAAAACATTGCGCATTCGCCAAAAGTCATGAGAATTTCTGAAAATCTTTTGGAAATTTTCGTGACTTTCGTCACATGCGCAGTTGTTCGGGACCGGAAATTTACTCCAACTACGCATGCTCCGAAAATGCCGCCAATACACGAAGCTTGCCGGAGAAGAAGAAGATGGCTGTCGTAAAGATGGTGAGTAAAAAAATTAGGGGCATTTGCCCTGGGGGGGGGAGGAGGGAGGGGGTCTACCCCCCTCTAAGGGTTGAATTTTCCTTTAATGCTGCAGCTGCTGACCAGTGTCAGTGCCCAGAAACACATGGCATTTGTGAGACACAAACTGCAATGTGGGTTTATTTGAAGCAGTGGTTACACACTACAATTTCGGGCTCAGCCTGAAACATGTAGTGTGTAACCACTGCTTCTAAAAAACCCACATTGCAGTTTGAAATTACTGCCTTATGCTGTTTGATCATTTTCTTTAATGGTTTATCACTTGATGGCACACAGACATCGTTATCAATATCAACAGCTGGAATGCTTTAAGAAGAAATAGCCTTACCTGGGAAGTGAGAACTATCGATATAACTCATAAGTGAGACACAAGTTTACCTCATTCGCCTGGGGATTATTACTTCTCATTCCTGAGGATGTTGCTGCCCTTATCAGTTCTGGTTTGGAATATGGCTTCCAGCCAAACTCATCGCTGTACATACTCATCCCCGCCGGGTCGCTCAAGTTGTAAGGGTTCCTGTAGCCTTTAGATGTCTGAGGACTAGAATGGAAAACAGAGGTAGGTGAAAAAACAGGATCCCTTGGGAACGACATGGATTGGGTGTACGTTACAAAAACCTGTGAATAAATATGTAGATTGATGCATGGCAGCATAATTGGCCTGCTGTAACAGGAGCCCTGAGAGATAATTACAGGCTGCTAGACATGGCCTTTAAATGGTAACTTTAATACCAAACAAGAGTCATGCAAAGGAGTCATTTGCCCAGACCCAGGGCAGAAGTATAAGAGCACTAAGGGGCACAAGAGTGTCATAGGACAGGCAGTAAGTACAGGCCCCAAGGTGCCCACTGCTCCCGCTTGTTAGGAGATGCCTATGTGCCCCCTGATCACCCCTCATGAATACAGTGATGCTGAATGCAGCCAGTGCTCTAGTAATGGGGCAGCTGCAAGTCTCTTTGCTCCAACATGGAGAACAAAGCCCTTTTGTAATTCATTTATCCAGGAAAGCAAAGTGCAAAAATAAAGCAGATTTGTAGATTGCCCTCTCAGTGGTAAATGAGATCTTTAGTGCTTATTCACCTTTAAATTAACTTTTAGTATGAAGTAGACCAGTGATCCCCAACTAGTTGCTCGTGAGCAACATGTTGCTCTCCAACCCCTGAATTCCAGGCTTGGAGGCAAGTTTTGGAGGCATAAAAAACAGATGCACTGCCAAACAGAGTATCAATGTAGGTTGACAATCCACATAGGGGCTACTAAATGGCCAATCAAAGCACTTATTTGGCACCCCAAGAACATTTTTCATGCTAGTGTTGCTCCCCAACTCCTTTTACTTCTGAATGTTAGGGATGGGCGAATTTTTTGCCTTGTTTCGCTGCAAAAATGACGCCTATAGACTTATATGGCGTCGCACGTCAAAAAAAATTACGCGCATCAAAAAAAATTGGACGCCCTTTAATGGGTGTCGGCAACATTTTGCTGGTGGCGAATTTTTCCCGAAACGGGTCAAATTCGCGCAAGTCTGTTGCTCGTGGGTTCAAAAGTTATGGATCCTTGATGTAGAGAGTGGTATTCTGAGACAATTTGCAATTGGTTTTCATTTTTTATTATTTGTGGCTTTTGAGTTATTTAGCTTTTTATTCAGAGCTGTACAGTTTGCGGTTTCAGCAATCTGGTTGCAAGGGTCCAAATTACCCTAGCAACCACGCATTGATTTAAATAAGAGCCTGAATAGAACGACGAGTAATAAAAAGTAGCAAAAACAATTGAAAAGTTGCTTAGAATTAGCCTTTCTATAACATAAGAAAAGTTAACTTAAAGGTGAACCATCCCTTTAAGATGCTCTTTTTACGTATGATTAATTGGTAGGTCTCATCAACATGGGCTGATGATTCACATGTATATTTTCCCACCCTGCACATGGAGAAATCCTTTCTTTGTATAATGAGTACATACAACAGCACTGAGGATTAACACCCATGCATTTTCTCTCTCTTCCACTGCAGCTTAGTAATGGCTTGCCATTTGTCATTTGGCCTGAGATCCAACAGCAGCCAAGGACCCTGCTAATGTACATTGTAATACACAACATTTCTGAGTTTTAATTTGTCCAAAGTGAGGAAAAATGCTAAACGATTGATTTCTTTTCGATCTTTTTTTAATTATTTCCCTTATTCTTCTGACTCTTTCCAGCTTACAGATGGGGGTCACAGACCCCATCTAAATACAAAAGCTCTGTAAGGCTACAAATGTATTGTTATTGCTACTTTTTATTACTGATCTGTCTATTGAGGCCTCTCATATTCATATTCCAGTGTCTTATTCAAATCAGTGCATGGTTGCTAGGGTAATTTGGACCCTAGCAACCAGATTACTAAAATTGCAACTGGAGAGCTGCTGAATAAAAAGCTAAATAACTTAAAACACAAATAATAAAAAATGAAAACCAAATGCAAATTGTCTAGAATATCACTCTCTAAATCATACTAAAAGTTAATGTAAAGGCAGGGCTGATCCTATCAAATGTGGGGCCCAATTGGGACCATTTTGGCGGGGCCCCTAGACAAAGTGTTGCTGGCTACTGACACACCAAGTATTTAGGAAAATAAGGGCATACAGGCACAAAATAGAAAGGAAAGGGGCAGACAAGGTAAGAGAGTGAGAGGGATGAAATAGGGGCACATAATAGGGGCACACAGGGTAAGAGAGAGAGGGAGGAAATAGGAGAGTGGACTGGGCCAATTAGTTTGGGGCAGGCTGGGCCGATTCAGCTTGGGAGCAGGCTTGGTTGGATTGGGGGCAGGCAGGGCCTATCAAGGTTGGAGGAAAGCTGGGCCTATGAGAGTTGGGGGCAGGTTAGACCTATGGAGTTGAGGGATAGGCTGGCTTATCACAGTTTGGGGTGGGCTGGACCTATGGATTTGGGGATGGGCTGAACTCTCAAAGTTGGGGGCAGGCCAGGCAGCATCATGTGCTGATGGAAATATTATCTGTGCTGCCCTGTGGTGCGGGGCCCCCAGAGGTGCGGGGCCCTATTGGGCCCAATTGGTCCAATAGGCCTAAGGCCGGCCCTGTTTAAAGGTGAACAACACCTTTAACAGTAGCATAGCTTCATGAAATTCAAAGAACATCAAAAGATTCATCTGCTGCATCTTAGGCTGAAATAGCTTGTGAACAAAGCATGGTGCTGATTTACTAAAACAGGGGCTAAGTTGTATGTTGTACAGTTACCCATAGCAATCAATCGTTGTTATGCTCTCATTTTCTAACTTTCAATGGACTGATCATAAATAATTGTCAATAACTGAAAGCATATGCTTTTGCACAGATACTAAACTACTAGTGAAACTGGGACTAGGGACTATGAATTATTCAATCCCCCCTTGCTGGTGTATGCTTGTAACTTATTTAGTCAGACCAGTTGTACTTCTATTGTGCTCCCACAACCACCCTTTTTCTGTATTTTTGACATAGGGAACTGCACTGGTTTATTACAAATAATTATTTGTAGATCTTTGTTGGGCACATGTTTCATAACTTGTGTGAAGGAGAAGATGGGAGAATAAAATGTAAATACAGTGGTTTTATGTTGTTTTTTTTACAAACATAAATCTAGACTTACCGCAATGCCTGTGTTGATGAGATTTTATGTGTGTATTCACGATTCATAGTTGTTTCGTATGGATCCCATGTGTTTCCCCCTATTAATATGAAAGAACACTTGGATAGGGGAGACCACACTGAAGGATGTGTATAAAAATGGAAAGAAAGACATTCTGGATGCATTGGAAGCAAGGACACTGATGAAACCACCAAGAATAGATTATTCATCTGACATTTGAGAATTACACACTGGAATATTATGTACCTACTCAACACATATATTTGCAAGAATTGTTGGGATGCCATTCCTTGGATACCTAGCCATGTCTCCACTATAGTACATCAATACATGGAGCTGCATACTCTACTTTTCAGGAGGTTTCTGGGGTGTGGTGGTGACCCCAATACCTTAAGATAGTAACACCAAAAAAATAAAAGTAATTAAAATATAATATAATTGCCCTGCATTGGAACAGATATTTGTTTGCTTTATAAAGACTACTACTACTACTACTATAGTTTATATCATTAGGCTGCTGTGGAGCCATGGGAGCAGCCATTTAAGATGAAAAAGGAGAAAAGGCCCAGGTTACTTAGCAGATAACCGATAATCTCTGTAATAGAATACAATGGGATTCTACAGTGTGCATCTGGTATCTGCTATAGTAGTTTTTCTGAAGCAAACACAGACATTATACCAGAAAGGGCAACAGTACATTATATTTTAATTATTTTATTAAACTTTAATTTTTTGGTGTTACTGTTCCTTTAAGAAGTGGAGATTTTTACACCATACGTGTGCATTGTGATATTAGGCTTGTATATGGCTGTTTGCCCATAGGGTTAAAACTTGTTGAGCTCCTGACGTAAAGAGATTTTGCTAGTGTTTCTTCTATGAACAGTTTGCACAAAGTATGTCCCAATGAGGTTTTTACATACTACAAGGCAGGACATTGCAGTGAAAGCAAAATGAAATAGAAGAGGTCTAGCACTTAGGAACCAGCAGAGGGAGTATGTGGATAAGGAATGACAACACTTTGCTTTTATATTCACCTCTCTGGGCAGCTTTGAATTAAAAAAAAAACAGGACTGTAACAGGGTCGTGTAATACTGCTACAGGATCGGGTACAGAGGGTGGTTTTTAATGGGACATTCTCTACTTGGAGTAAGGTTCTTAGTGGGGTCCCTCAGGGCTCGGTATTGGGTCCACTTTTATTTAACTTGTTCATTAATGACTTAGTGGATGTATTGTAAGTAATGTATCAGTGTTTGTAGATGACACAAAACTAACCATTCAGGATGTGCCAACCTTGCAACACGATCTTGACAAACTGCCAATCTGGGTAGCTAAGTGGCAAATGAGATTCAATGTTGATAAGTGTAAGGTCATGCACCTGATAGATTTGTGGGAGGAGAGAATTATTCTTCCACTGTATAGAGAACTGGTAAGGCCCCATCTAGAATATGCCGTACAGTTTTGGTCTCCATCACTCAAACAGGACATTATTGTATTAGAGAGGGTACAGAGAAGGGCAACTAAGATGGTAAAAGGTATTGAAAATCTTAGCTATGAGGAAAGACTGGCCAAGTTGGGGATGTTCACGCTGGAGAAGAGGCGCTTAAGGGGTGATATGATGACTATGTATAAATATATAAGGGGATCATGTCATAATCTCTCTAATGCTTTATTTACCAGTAGGTCTTTCCAGCTGACACAAGGTCACCCATTCCAATTAGAAGAAAAGAGGTTCCGCCTAAATATTGGGAAGGGGTTTGTTACAGTGAGAGCTGAGAAGATGTGGAATTGTCTCCCTGAATCAGTGGTACAGGCTGATACATTAGATAGCTTTAAGAAGGGGTTGGATGGTGTTTAGCAAGTGAGGGAATACAGGGTTATGGGAAATAGTTCATAGTACAAGTTGATCCGGGGACTATTTTGGAGTCAGGAAGGAATTTTTCCCCCTCTGAGGCAAATTGGAGAGGCTTCAAATGGGTTTTTTTTTTTGCCTTCCTCTGGTTCAACTGGCAGTTATGCAGGTTAAAAAAAAAAGTTAAAAAGCTGAACTTGATGGACTTGTGTATTTTTTCAACCTAACTTGTTACTATGTTAGCCAGCAGATCACATCTGTGGTTCGATTTAACCAGGAAATGTTAATTCGAAAGTGTCAGTAGTCAAGTCCTTAACAAGCTCCATGGTAGAGTTGACAATCTACGTCAGACAAGAAATTAATTGTATAATCTGTGTACATTGTTCTACCATCCTATAAATACACTGTTGCTCAATGGGCAAAATTGCCTTAGTGTAGCAACTCGTAGCAACCAATCAAGAATTTTCTTTCATCAGTCTGCTGCAACAACAAAGAAAGATATGTCTGTTTGGTTGCTGTGTTTGGAAGTGTGCGTGTCAGCATGACTTTAATCTTCTGTCAGATTGTTATTCTTCTGTCACACTGATCCCCAACCAATACATTGTTCACCAACCCATAGCCTGTTGCTCCCAGTGGCATTAAAGGGCATGCAAACCCTCCCCACTAAAATGTAATTAGTGAACGGCTTCTTTGAAATCTTTAGATAACTGTCACTCTGGTTGTTAAAAGGTTAATAGCAAGGCTGCAGCATCCCCTTAATCACTTAGAAATCCTTCTACTCCTCTAACTCATTATGCCCCCTCCCTCATGAATTTATTTTGGCTGTTGACTTATGCAGGGCTGCCATTAGAAATCATGGGTCCCGTACCCACCCCAACCGAGATCTCACTGACAGTTAAAAGACCACACAGACATCAGCACTAAAAACAGTAAACCCCCCCCCACACACACACACACACACATTATAAAAAGCTATTGATGGTCAGGACCCCCTTATAAATTAATAAGGGGGGTCCTGACCATCAATAGCTTTTTATAATGTGTGTGTGTGGGGGGGGGGGGTTACTGTTTTTAGTGCTGATGTCTGTGTGGTCTTTTAACTGTCAGTGAGATCTCGGATCATGGGTCCCGTACCCACCCCAACCGAGATCTCACTGACAGTTAAAAGACCACACAGACATCAGCACTAAAAACAGTAAACCCCCCCCCCCCACACACACACACACATTATAAAAAGCTATTGATGGTCAGGACCCCCTTATAAATTAATACAAAATGGTAGTCAGGGCCCCCCTACAAGTTAAAAAAAATAGTTGGTGACCAGGGCCCCCTATAAGTTAAAAAAAACATTGGCACAAGGGCCCCCCATAAGTTTTTTTTTGATAAAACATTGGTGCCAGGGCCCCCATAAAAGTTTTTTAAAAAAAAACTTTGGCTCCAGGGCTCCCCCCTACAAGTTAAAAAGTAACATTTAAGCCCCAGAGAATATTTTTTAAAAAACATTGGTGGCAGGGGACTATAGAGTATTAAAATAATACATTGGTGGTCAGGGGTTTAATAAAATAAAAAAACACACATTGGTGTTCAGTGGAACTGAACTCGTGGCTTCAGGACTTAGGCTTTGGCTCCTTTCGTGGCTTTGGGTCTTTTTGCGGCTTCAGGCCTTCAACTTCTGCTCCTTTCGTAAATCCGGGTCTTTTAGCGGCTTCATGACTTCAATTTCTGCTCCTTTGATGGGTCTTTCTGTGGCTTCGGGACTTCAAGTTTTGCTCCTTTCGTGAATTCAGGTCTTTTCGCGGCTTCGGGACTTCAACTTCTGCTCTTCGGGACTTCGGCTGTACGGCTATTTGGGACTTTGGTTCTTCAGTGGTTTGGGAATTTGGAAGATGTGGCACGGCTTTGGCGCTGTCAAGGGGGCCCGGCTGTTTCGAAAAGTGCGGCTCAGCCGGGCACCCCTTTAGGTACAGTAGTTCCCCCCCGGCTGTGGATTTATGAGCATGCTCAGTTCATCTCAGCTCAGATTACTAAACACACCCTCCAGTCTAACAGCCAATGAAGAGATAGCATTGCTGTTCCCACAGAAACTCTAGCTGTCTGATTCTATTTTTTTTCTCCTAAACACCTCTCCTGAGCTCATCTTAACCATTACATTTATGTGGCTTGTGTGGGGAAGATATGCCCAACTTATATACATGATAGGAAAATGTAGGCTTTACATGTCCTTTAAAGGAGAAGAAAAGTCCTGTTATACTTGGGGGTGCCAAAAGTCAGACCCCAAAGTGATCGTATTTTCCTACCTGAAACCCCGGGCTGGTGCACCTATCAGGAGAAAACTACTGCGACCTGGGGTTCTTCCCGCGAGCACCATGGAGCGATCATCTTCCTGCTTCGTCTTTCTTCTCGTGGGTGTGCATGCACAGTAGAGTGAAAAGCTGAAATTCAACTAAGAAGTCGGCTATTTCTTTCTACTGTGCATGCGTCTGCCATGGGAAATTTGAAGAAAGAAGCAGGAAACGATCACTATAATTCTTCTTCCTCCTTTTTTACCCTGCCTATATGTGGCATCTAGAAAGGTGGGTGCAGACTGAGGGGTTCCTTTGTAGCTACTTCTCAGCACACAGTAATATGTGGATTTGGGATGGCGAGAAGCTGCACTTGATCTTGGTCTGATACAAAAAAATAAAAATCTCAGTAAAGCTTAATCTGTCACAAAGTTGTTATACTTTGTATTTCATCTTTACACCATACATGTCTATCCCTAGTTCCTATTCCCTTTCTATTGTCTCATATTATAGCTAGAAGCCATTACAGTGCGCACTTACTGTGTAACTATGAAGAATGAAGGTGAGTGAGAAAAGACAGTAGCTAAACCCTGGCAATGCATTAATAAGTTTCCCATTGAGTTTTTATATTAATGGACATTGCAGTAAGGCTTAATTAATGTGTCAGCATGGAGGATGTGCCCAAATTTCCTTACCTAATGCAGCCATAGCAGTCTTGGGCCTTCCTTTGGGTTTATCTGCAGGTTGGGAAAGTGTATTATGGATGAGCTTAGAGGAGAGCAGAAGACAGGCAGCGAGGTGGTCACATCTATCTTTCTCTTCATGACATTTGCTTCTTTCTCTTAGGTAGTGCAGCTGCTCCATGAACTGCGGCTTCAGGATATCGCCACTGAGCTGTAGAGCAATACAACAGAAACAAATGAGCTATTATTCCCCCAAGTAATAGAGTTTGATGTATCTAATGTACCAATGAATCAAATAATTCAAAATATTGCTTTTGTAAAACAGATATCCTTTTGCTCTGGGCTCTCTCTTGAAGATTCCCTGCCTTAAGGAAGAACTGGCACATAAACATTCCATGGTTACTTGGTTTATCAAGTGCAACCCTCCAGCACTGTAATGTTGATCCAGGGAGGGCCAAATGAGGTTCCAACAATAGACCTTTCTAATGATATATGTATACTGCTATCAGAATAAAAGTGTTTACTGAAAACTCAGACCTTTCAGCCCTGCTGGATTTATCAGGAGACGGCAGTAGTGAGAGATACTGGATAGAATGTGCAGGATAAAATGTACTGAATGAGGAAGTGAGAGATACTGGATAGAATGTGCAGGATAAAATGTACTGAATGAGTAAGTCAGAGATACTGGATAGAATGTGCAGAAAGGAATGTGCAATGCAATGTACAATGAGTAAAGCAGAGATACTAGTGAATAGAATGTTCAAGAGGGAATATACAGAACAAAAAAGAGAGAAACTAAATAGAATATGCAGAATAGAATTGACAGCATGAGTTAGGTAAAGCTACACACTAGATAGAATGCACAGGGCAGGGTTTACAGAGACAATATGCCGCATATAACGCCCATATGCCCTTTAATAAGGGAAACAGACAATTGGAACAGGTAGTCAGTTTCTATGGAACTATTTGCTAAACCAGCTCTTCACCCGACCCTTTCCTCACCCCGGATTAACCGCTGCTCCCCATAGTGGATATTACTTGTAATTCCCTGACAAGCACAAGTTAAAGTGACACATATAGCGCCCACCTGGGTGGAGATCATGGTGACAGCGGAGTAGGACTCCTGGCCCAGGAGGAGCCGCAGACACTGAGTTGTAGTTCGGGCAGGTCACGAAGTTACATCGCGGCTCCCTAGGCTGCTCCCATTACTGTAGGCTTAGGCTGCGCGGCTAAGAAGACGCTGTAGTTGCTAGGCAACGCGGATAGCACGTGATAAGGAGGGCGGAGAATGTACATTGCTAGGCCAAAAGGAGCGAATGTGATAAAGTCAGTCACAGTTTGAGTAAAGTTCCGTGTGGTACAATGTGTTAATCAAAGGAGCCCCTGATTTGGTGGAAGGGGATCGATTTTAACGTCTTAAATCCGGACAAATGGCAGTGGCTAGCATATGGCCTCATTCTTATACACTTTTCCTATTCCTAGACTACTTCCATTTTCCTGGTTGTCCAACCAGACCAACTAATACCCTAGGGAGGCCCTTGTTTGACTCGAATACTTGACCCAATAAACTGATGAATTGGTGAAAAGTGACCAAGACTGAACAAACATTGGATCATTGGGCCTTTCTCAGTGGGATTCAGCAGAATCCAAGTGCCTGGCCAAACCAAATAATTAAAATCATCATTTGCATATGCAAATTAGGGTTCAAGTCGAGATTCAGCCAAATCTCAAAACAGTGGATCCCTAGTCTATGTATTATCAATTTTAGTCTGTCAGTCATAGCTGTAAGGGTCTGGCCACTTCTTCGGGGGTGACAATCTCCCTGAACTGCCTTCCCCCTGCCCTCTGCCGACTAAAATGAAAATCGCCTGGGGGAAGGCACACGCAGCGCTTCGTTTTCCGAAGATGCCCCCAAGTTTCCTCGTGAGGCAACTTCGGGAATCTTTGGAAAATGAAGCGCTGTGTGCGCCTTCCCCCAGGCGATTTTCATTTTAGTCTGCAGAGAGCAGGGGGAAGGCAGTTCGGGGAGATTGTCGCCCCGAAGAAGAGGAGATTTGTCGCTGGGTCGACTAATCTCCCCGAATCTGCTCGTGTGGCCTGACCCTTAAAGTTGCCATACACTTATTTAAAGTGATACTGACACGTTCCTGTAAAAATAGAAACGTGTCGGTATCCGTAAAGAGAAGCTGCACGTGAAAAATAAGCAGTAGTGATTGGCGAATAAATTCGCCAGGTGCGATTTCACCAGCAACAAAGAATTTTGGATGCACGTTGGAAAAGTTGTCAAAACCGTCGCGTGTCAACATTATTCGGACACCCATTGACTTTAACGCCGGTGTCAAAATTGACGCGAGTATCAAAGTTTGCTGGACAAATTCGCAGGACAAATTCGCCCATCACTAATAAGCAGCTAAAAGCTCCCCAAAGCCGCCCCAGCCCAGTGAACCTTAGCAAAGGCGACCCTCCGACACCATTAAAGGAACAGTAACACCAAAAAATTTAAGTGTTTTAAAATAATGAAAATATCATTTACTGTTGCCCTGCACTGGTAAAACTGATCTGTTTGCTTCAGAAACACTACTATAGTTCATATAAACAAGCTGCTGCGGAAATTAAAAAACAGCTATATGGCACAGGTTAACTAATGGATAACAGATAACACCATTAGACAGACAGCTTATTTGCTATCTGCTGTGTAACCCGAGCCTTTTCTCCTTTGAATGGCTGCCCCCATTGCTACACAGCAGCTTATTTATATAAACAATAGTAGTGTTTCTGAAGCAAACACATCAGTTTTACCAGTGCAGGGCAACACTGCATTATATTTTCGTTACTATAAAACACTTTTATTTTTTAAATCATCTTGCTTTCAGTCACGCTGGGCTGGGGGTGGGGTGATCCCTCCATAGATTAATTACAAATAAAATCAGGACACCAGCCTATGGAGGGATTGTGCCGCCCTCAGCAGCTTCTTTTCACTGATAACGACACATTCCTATTTTTATAGGAAGGTGTCAGTATCACTTTAGCTTTTTGTTTTAATGATTTTTTTTCTGAAAAAAATATACAGGTCTTCCTATATTTTTATGGTTTTACCCTATAAATAACATTGGCATCAAGAAACATTTTTATCAGCCCCGTGGCAACTCTGTGGGATGGTGTTATGGCTGGGTTTACATCTCCTTTAATAAATAAGCTTTTTGTTTTAATAAATAGAAGTTTTAGAAATGTATTAAAGGAGATGTAAACCCAGCCATAACACCATCCTACAGCTAGGGTTGCCACCTGGCCAGCAAAAATTTTGCTTGATGCAAATGTTATTTATCGGGAAAAACCATAAAACTATAGGAAGGCTGGTATTTTTTTCAGAAGAGGTGGCAACCCTACCCACAGCACCCCGTAGTTTTTTTTTTTTTTAGAAGTTGCTGAAAACTGTAGTTATAGATGCAAGAAAATTCACCAATGAGAATTCTACTGATCAAAAAGTCATTACAAATGCAAAAGAACTGACAAATAAGAATGTTGAATCCCAGCACCATGTCAAGCACAAAACAAAAACTGTGGTACAGTGAAAGGCTTTGAAATCATCTCATAAAGCACCATGTCAGGCATCTTGATGTTATCTTACATATAGAGATACGGTAATTATGGCATTTTCTTTTTCATTATATTTCACTGGAATCAAACATGGGGATAAGGACAGACTTGTTCAGTGCCCGGAAACTGTGCTTAAAGAGATACTGTCATACTGACATTCTGGGACGACATCATAAACCTGCTAAATCAGGTGACCCACCAAACTTTAGATAAATGCATTCTAAAAATACTCTTGGGGAAACCATGCAAGCAACTTCCAAAACACATGCAAAAACTGGCTAACCAGATGCCCGCATTTCAATTGCGGCCAAATGGAAGACCTCCTCTATCCCCTACCTGCAAGAAGTGAAACAATTATTTTTGTTTAATGTTATCAAACAATATGAATATAATTTGGCAAGATTGCAAAATAAAGCCCCCTTATATCTCAAGATCTGGTCTCCGTGGGAACTACTCTCGAACTCAACTCGCAATGTACTTAGATCACAAACGGTTTAGTTGTTGTTGGTTTCTCTCTGTCCTTTTTTCTCTCTTTCTCTTATTGTATGATTTTATATAAATGTTTTAATGCCAATTGTTATATATACAGACTAACATGTATAACATGGATTATGAGCATAAGCACTGGGCATTAATGTGTAACTGAGACCTCATATTGTTCCTTATGATCCATATGTAATGATTGTATCAAACATGTTAACGCTTTATTTTTTCTTTGATGAGAAATAAAATATAAGTTACCAAAAAAAAAGAGATACTGTCATGGGAAAAAATTTTGTTTTTCAAAATGCATCAGTTAATAGTGCTGCTCCAGCAGAATTCTGCACTGAAATCCATTTCTCATAAGAGCAAACAGATTTTTTATATTTCATTTTGAAATCTGACATGGGGCTAGACATATTGTCAGTTTCCCAGTTGCCCCAAGTGGTGCTCTGATAAGCTTCAGTCTCTCTTTTCTGCTGCACTGCAAGTTGGAGTGATATTACTCCTTCCTTCCCCCCCCCCCTCAGCAGTCTAACAACAGAATAATGGGAGAGTAACGAGATAGCAGCTCCCTAACACAAGATAACAGCCCCCTGTGAACTAAATAGGATATTTTATGCAGGCAGCTTTCATTACATTGTCACCAAATGAGCCAAGGGACTCATGTGTTATCCAGTGATTAAATATTAATGACTGGTATATGCATTGAACAGCAGTGGGTGGGTGTAAAATTATTTTTTTTTTTTAGATAAATATCTACAAAAAAGTAAGAGCAAACAGATATTTTTTTTATATTTAATTTTAAAATCTGACATGGGGCAAGACACATTGTCAGTTTCCCAGTTGCCCCAAGTGACGGAATTATAACTCCCAGTAGATCCAGAGTTTTATTACATAAAGAAAGTAGATCAGAAAATAATTCAAATAGCACAAAAGTGTTTTTTTTTTAAATGATTTAATATTTTTGTAATATTCCCATTCCAATTTATTGCATTGTGATATTAAAAAAACATTTATTGTACAACTTCCCAAAATTGTACCCATATACATTATGTTTGTAACAAAACTGTACACAGTCAGATGATCCCATACTATATTAAACATAACAGAATAATTTTGCTCCCGTGGAGAACATTAATGTTATCTGGAAAATGTACACACACACATGCACACACATACTTTTGTCATAATAAAGCTTGTGCCACACACACAGGCATACATACTCACGTTTGCTGTCTCACACAGGAAGACATAATCCGTTGGCCCCACACTTACTAATAAGAAATCCTGTTCTAAAAAGGATAACATTTGTCTGCAATGGCAATTTGGCACTTATATATTCGTGAAGTCCCTTTGGGCAGTGGTGGAAGGATGGTGGTGGTGCACAGGGGCCCAGAAGCAAATTTGCCCTGGGGATCCATAAGACACTGGTTACATTTCTGCTTTTGGGTAAGTACTACCATGTTTTAAATGAAAATGAAAATTAAAGAAAAAAAAATGTTCTGTACCTATACATACTCACAAATCCAATGCTAATGCTATTACTAACTCCATCCTCACTAGGGTTGCCACCCAAATTGTATTTAATGTATAGTTAACGTTTGAGGTAACTTTTAGTATTTATAGAAAGTCCAATCCCTATCAACTTGCAAATTGGTCTTAATTATTTATATATTATAGTTGTTAAAATGTTTGCCTTTTTCTTGACTCGTTACAGATTTCAAATGGGGGTCACTGACCCCAACAAATGCTCTGTTAGGGCTCTTACTCACTGGCGTTCTGACCTGCGCTCCCCTGCATTCCGTTTTTTGGCGTTCAGCCGCAGGGGAGCGCAGGAATAGACGCATGTCGTTATTTCAAATGGGGCTGTACTCACTCAGGCGCGTGTAGGCGCCGAACGCAGGAAAAATGCAGCATGTTGCGTCTCAACCTGCGTTCGGCGCCTACACGCGCCTGAGTGAGTACAGCCCCATTTGAAATAATGACATGCGTCTATTCCTGCGCTCCCCTGCGGCTGAACGCCAAAAAACGGAACGCAGGGGAGCGCCAGTGAGTAAGAGCCCTAAGGCTACAAATGTTTTGTTTGTGCTTCTTTTTATTACTCGTCATCTTTCTATTCAGACCCTCTCCTATTCATATTCAATTCTCCTATTCAAATCAATGCATGGTTGCTAAGGTAATTTGAGCCCAGCAACAAGACTTATGTATGTATGTATGTATGTATAACTTTGATAAAATTGCAAACTAGAGAGCTGCTGAATAAAAAGCCAAATAACTCAAAAACCACAAATAATAAAAAATGAAAACCAATGGCAATTTGTCAGAATATCACTCTTTACATCATACTAAAAGTTAGTTTAATGGTGAAAAACCCCTTTAACTGTCCTAAATTGTAAAATAGCAGCCCAGTTTTCAAATTTACCAGCAATGTACTTGCTGGTAAATTTGTAATGCCCTTTTGTTCTGCCCCTAATGCTTGACAAAATCCTACCTTTAGGAATTCCAATCCCACTGAATCTGCCCTGGAGACTGCCCCTATCAAGCAATGGCTGGTATTTTACAAATGTAAATCTGGCATCCTTAATCCCCGCTCAGAAACTGCCCAACCTCTATGTGCCCATGAAAGCACCACTGATTTGCAGCTGTCTCAACTAGGGTTGCCACCTTTTCTGAAAAAAAATACCGACCTTCCTATATATTTATCTTTTTTTCCTATTAATAACATTGGGATCAATCATCATTTTTACTGGCCAGGTGGCACCCTAGTCTCAACACATTGTTCACAAGTTGTGATGAAAGTTGTTAAGTGCATCCTCAATTACTCTGTATGCGCTCCCCTGCGTTCCGTTTTTCAGTGTTCAGCCGCAGGGGAGCGCAGGAATAGACGCATTTAGCTTTTTTCAATGAGGCTGTACTCACACAGGCGCGTGTAGGCGCCGAACGCAGGTTGAGACGCAACATGCTGCATTTTTCCCTGCGTTCGGCGCCTACACGCGCCTGTGTGAGTACAGCCCCATTGAAAAAAGCAAAATCTGTCTATTCCTGCGCTCCCCTGCGGCTGAACGCTGAAAAACGGAACGCAGCTACAACCGCTCGTCAGTAAGAGCCCTAATTCTGGGGGGGAATGCTGCATTGGGGGTAGAAAATATATGTGCCATGTATGCCATATAGTTTATAAAGTGCCAGCATTATTTTAAAAAATGCTGTACAACTGATTAATGGAAAATACAAACAATACAAACAGTTCAACAAGCAAAATAAACCAATGGCCTCAAGAAGTGAACCCACAAATCCACGTGATCACCTTTCAAATGATCGGGGGGTAATTCCGAGCATTCTGATTTTTGGAACTTGGAATGAAATTTACAGGTCACAAAAAAATGGAACACGGGACAACCTCCACCATAGACTTTCATGTGGATCACCTGGAAGTGCTGTGTGTTTATATAGCTGGCTGATTAAGTTCTAACATAGTATAAATATCTACTAAAACTGTACAGCTGAAGAGAGTCTCTTCTCCTCCAGAGTGCTTGGATTATGTTGCCATTTCTGCTTGACTTTATGATGTTAGAGGTGATACTGAAGAGGTTTCAGGGAAGTAGTCTGTACAAGCTTCAAATGAATATTCATCACTTACATCTGAAATAAAAAAAAAACTGAGCATTTAAAACTCAAAAAAAAAAGAAAGCTATATAAGCAAACCTAGCAATCGTTCTCTACTGCCTAAATTGTACAAATGTAGCCAGTGTGTATATCAGGTACAGGTGATGCATCTTCTTCCCAGCTCCCGTGATTGGCCAGATATGCAGGAGAACTGGCCTGAGGATTGCAGATTTAGAGCTCTTACAGACGAGCGTTTTTACCTGCGCTCCCCTGTGTTCCGTTTTTCTGCGTTCAGCCGCAGGGGAGTGCAGGGATAGACGCATTACATTTTTTCCAATGGGGCTGTACTCACACAGGCGCGTGTAGGCGCGAACGCAGGTTGAGACGCAACATGCTGCATTTTTCCTGCGTTCGGCGCCTACACGCGCCTGTGTGAGTACAGCCCCATTGGAAAAAATGTAATGCGTCTATCCCTGCGCTCCCCTGCGGCTGAACGCAGAAAAACGGAACGCAGGGGAGTGCAGGTAAAAACGCTCGTCTGTAAGAGCCCTTAGAGCATTTCTAATAATTATGGGTTCTCAAGAAATACCACAGTTAGGGCTCTTACTGACGAGCGGTTGAAACTGCGCTCCCCTATGTTCCGTTTTTCTGCGTTCAGCCGCAGGGGAGCGCAGGAATAGACGCATTACGTTTTTTCCAATTGGGGCTGTACTCACACAGGCGCGTGTAGGCGCCGAACGCAGGTTGAGACACATCATGCTGCATTTTTCCTGCGTTCGGCACCTACACGTGCCTGTGTGAGTACAGCCCCATTGGAAAAAAAGTAATGCATCTATTACAGAAAAAAAAAAACGGAACGCAGGGTAGCGCAGCTTCAACTGCTCACCAGTAAGAGCCCTTAGGGATCTTACACACGAGCGGTTCTACCTGCGCTCCCCTGCGTTGGGCTTTCTTCCGTTCAGCCGCAAGGGAGCACAGGATTAAATGCACTGAATTATTGTCAATGGGGCTGTACTCACACAGACGCATGTAAGTGCCGAACACAGGTAAAATGCAACATGCTGCGTCTCAACCTGCGTTTGGCGCTTACATGCGTCTGTGTGAGTACAGCCCCACTGACAATAATTCAGTGCAAGAAAAATAAGTGATAAAGTATCATAATAATATATACTATTGTATTTTGTAATTATAATACTTTATCACTTATTTTTCTTGCTTGATTTTTCATTCTTCATTGATTAATTTGTATTTTGTTAACTTTGGTTTAGGTTTTTTTTTATCTTCTTTTGAGTGTTGTGTTTTTGTAGCTCCTGTGTGAATGTACTGCAATTGGTCAGTAAGTAGCCTGTATGTAAATTAGCCCTTCAGTAGGCAATTTGTCTTTACTGATTGTGTTTGGTTGATACATCTGATGCTGTTGATTGTTTACAACCCCTATATTAGCCTTGTACAGGGGTGTGCCATTTAGCCTATGAGAAAGTGCCCCAACAGGCACGAAACGCATTAGGCCATGTCCTAATATGTCTTAATAAACTTTTTGTATTTTTTACTTGCGCTTGATCTATTTTTGAAAGAATTGACACTTTTGGTTTTGTTGTTATGCACCCTTGGACTGGGGTGAACTGTGAGTATGTCCTCCCAATTTTCACTCTATTTTTGAACTGGTATTTATTTCAGTAGTGCTTATAAAAGTTGGATGCACCATCTCCTTTTGTAATTAAACAAGTATTACTCCAGTAAGAGTTAAGAGTTGCCATTGTCTGTGTTTGCATTACAAATAAAAGGATTAAGGAGAATTGAATAAAAAAAGTTACATGAAATAAAGCAAATTAAAAGACAGTAGGGGTGGGTGCAAAATAACACCCCTTATTGCTCATTTACAACCCTTACGCTCAATTCATAGCTGAGCTTCACCCCTTGTACCAGATTGCAGTGCTGTAATGCACAAGGCAACCCTTGTTCACCATTAAATTAACTTTTATGATGTAGAAAGTGATATTCTGAGACTATTTGCAATTGGCTTTCTTTTTTTTTTTTTAGTATTTTTGGATTTTCGGTTATTTGGCTTTTTATTCAGCAGCTCTCCAGTTTGCAATTTCGGCAATCTGGTTGCTAGGGTCCACATTACTCTAGTAACCATGCACTGATTTGAAAAAAAAAGTAGCCAGAACAATAAATTTGTAGCCTTAATGACCATTTGTTTTTAGATGGGGTCAGTGACCCCCATTTGAAAGCTGGAAAGAGTCAGAGGAAGAAGGCAAACCATTCCAAAACTATAAAAAAAGAAAAAAGTGAAGGGCAATTGAAAAGTTTCTTAGAATTGACCATTCTATAACATACTAAAAGTTAACTTAAATGTGAACCACCTCTTAAAGGTTTTCCTTGTATTAGGGCTCTTACAGACGAGCGTTTTTACTTGTGCTCCCCTGCATTGCGCTTTCTTCCGTTCAGCCGCAGGGGAACGCAGGAGTAGATGCACAGACGCATGTAAGTGCCAAACGCTGGTTGGGACGCAGCATGTTGCATTTTACCAGCGTTTGACACTTACATGCGTCTGTGTGTGTACAGCCCCATTGACAATAATTCAGTGCATCTACTCCTGCGTTCCCCTGCGGCTGAATGGAAGAAAGCGCAACGCAGGGGAGCACAGGTAAAAACGCTTGTCTGTAAGAGCCCTTACAAATAAAAGGATTAAGGAAAGTTGAATCAAAAAGGGTTATATGAAATAAAGCAAATTATATATATATATATATATATATATATATATATATATTGCTACTAAATGATGCCCCTTCACCCAGCAAACTTACTTAGAGAATATAAACTTGGTTTGCGATCGGTAGAGCCCCCCAGTTTTATTAAGGGAGTGGTTATTTTTGCCAGGAGCATTTTCACAGTTTCTTGCTTTTCAGGTTTCGTGCAGTGCAGGCTGGTTATGTTGCCATTCACCTGGCAAGTCTTTTTGCTCAGTCCAAACAAGTAAAAAATATCCAGAAACACATCCATTTTGAACGTAAAGCAAAAGCTCAGGCCATCCTTTTCTGTTAATACGAAATTTTGGCTTTCCAGATATTGAGCGACCATGTTTTTTAAGTCAAACTAGAAAAAGACAGAACATGTAGACATGTTAAATGTTATAATTACATTTGAACCTTTTTTTAACCCTTTACCCCTTAATTGTTGCTCTAGATTCCAGGAAGTCCCATCTAAATATATATGATGAAGTTTTGGTCTCTCAAAAGGGACATTGCTGAGGTAGAGATATGGCTGTAGAAGAGCAACAAGCATACGGAAAATCATGGTTACAGATATTAAAGGGGTTGTTCACCTTTTAACTTTTAAGGGCAAATTCACTAATGGGGCGAATTTTTGCCAGTGTCAGCATCGCACCACTTCGCCAGGCAAATACGGTAATTCACTAAGATGCAAAGTTTCTTCCCGGGCGTCGAACGCTGGTGACTTTTCGCTAGCGTTACTTCGGCTGTGCGAGAATTTCATAGCGAAGATGCGCTAGCATTCATTTGTGCCTAGCAAAACCTCACTAGTGATCTTGTGCTTAGGTCAATTTGCATAGGGAGGGAAATTTATAATTCATGTCCAGGGAACCTTAATAAAGACAAAAGAGTTAATATAATGAGCCCACTGTAAAATGAATGTTCCATATGTTATAAAATGTGTGGAAAAAAACGGTTACCCAAAAAAGTAAGTTAGGACCTTTGCAGGAATCCAGCTTAAAACGTTTTTGGAACTTTAATGCATTTTCGGCACTAGCGAATTGGCACCTGCACCTGTTAGTGAACTGGCGATGTCACGGCGGGTGGCAACACTGGCGAAAAGTCGCTAGTGTTAGCCACTTCGGCCTTTAGTAAATCTGCTACTTAGTATGATGTACAGAGTTATTTCAATTTTTATTCAGCAGTTCTCCCATTTTCAATTTCAGCAATCTGGTTGCTAGGGTCCAAATTACCCTAACAACCATGGATTGAAATGAATAAAAGACTGGAATGTGACTAGAAGAGACATGGAACGTGACTAGGAGAGGCCTGAATAGACAGTGAGTAATAAAAAGTAGCAATAGGAATACCTTTGTATCTTTAAAGAGAATTTGTTTTTTTGATGGGGACAGTGATCCCCATTTGAAAGGTGGAAAGAGTCAGAAGAAGATGACAAATAATTATAAAAAAAAACTATAACAAATAAATAATGAAGACCATTTGAAAAGTTGCTTAGAATTAGCCATTCTATAACATACTAAAAGTTAACGTAAAGGTGAATCACCCCTTTAATTATCTTTGTATTATGTTGATTCAACAAGAATGCCAACAGGTTAGGCAGCACTTTACAGAGATCAAGTTTAGATTCTCCACAGCTCAGGATCAATCTCACTTTTCAAATATAGTTGTAAAACATTTATTTCTTTATTTCATCTGTTTTAAAATAGCTGTCAGCACGCTCTCGTGCAATACTGTATATTAAAATCGACTGCCGCGTTTCGTGACTTCTAACAGTCACTTCCTCAGAGCATGGTTACATTATACAAAAAGTACAACTTAATAGCTAGTAACACAATCCATTCTAGAGACATTCTTAAAGTTATACACATTCATTATATACTGTACATTAAAAACCTAATTAAAATCAACATCTCTAAACTTTTGACTTTTTTAAGCTAGTAATGAAGAATTATTTTTTTAATCACATTTAGGGGCACATTTACTATTGGTCGAAGTAAAATCCTTTGAATTCGAATATCGAAGTCGAAGGATTTGCCGCATTTCGTTCGAACGGTACACACCTTATACACAAACACATACATTGTACATCATATAAGATGCTACTGCTTGCAAATGTTCAGAGTTGTCAAATATTTATTTTTTTCCCATCACTTCTCTAGATCTGCTCTGTAAAAGAGAAGTTGGTGACATAGAAAAGACAGCTGCCATGCTAAGGGGGCTAACCATAATATAATTAATACTGCTGGTGGGCCCATATTCACTTTTCATCAGTCTGAACTGTAGTAACACTTGGGCTCACCTGCAGTTGGTAGTTTTCTCCAAATACTGATGATATCACGTTATTCATTCCACCTTCAAATTGTGCCTTTATTTCCGGGTGCCGGGTGTTCACAATAAGGGCAAAGGTTTTTTCTAGAAGAAATAAGATGCATAATCACACAATTTTGATACGTTTTTCTTATAGGTCCTGTGTATCACAAAATATACATTATTTGGTCTTGCAGTGATATGGAAATATTCTCATCACACCAAACATTTTCCACAGCACTGTCTAATAGAAGGCTGTAGCCATGCAAATACATGATCAGTTCAGGAGATAAAAAGGGCCCTACTCATTAGAGCTTACAGTCTAAAACAGTGACCCCCAACCAATAGCTTGTGAGCAACATGTTGCTCTCCAACCCCTTTTATGTTGCTCCCAGTGCTTATTTTTCAATTCCAGGGTTGGAGACAATTTATTTTTGTATAAAAACCAGGTGCACTGCCAAACAAAGCCTCAATGTACTGTATGTTGACAATCCACATAGGGGCTACCAAATGGCCAATCACAGCACTTATATGGCACCCCAAGAACATTTGTCATACTTGTTATGCTCCCCAACTCCTTTTACTTCTAAATGTTGCTCACGGGTTCAAAAGGTAGGGGATCCCTGATTTAAAACTTAAAGGGGCAAATTCACTAAGATTCTAAGTTGCGTCAGGCGCAACTTCGCCGCGCTTCGCCGCACTTCGCCAGGTGTAGTTTCGCCAGCGCTCCGCAAATTCACTAAAATCCGAAGTTGCGCTCAGGGGTATCGTAAGGTTGCGAAGTTGCGCTAGCGTTGATTCGCTAAGTAAAGCGAAGTTACGCTAGTGAAGGCTAATTTGCATACGGCGCCAAATTCAAATTTCAATGGAGGAATACGTATCAGCACTACAAATGCCTAAAAAACCTTCAAATCATCAAATAAAAATTGTATTTTGCCCTACACATGTGCCCACTGTCTAGGTAAGTTGCCATGAGTCAGGAAATGTAGGGGGGAAGGAGGGGAGCCCCAAAAAATTTTTCGATCTTTTTCAGCCTATCACCCATAATATAGAAAACACGCCAGCGTTTTTTGGGACTTAGAAAAAATTTTGACTTTTTTTGAAACAATCCCCATCTACTCTATTGCGCTTCGCCAGGTCTGAGGTGGCGAAGGAAGTCTAGCGTAAAAGGTAGCGTTCAGTACACTGCGCAAGTTAGTGAATTTGCGTAGTTACGTAGCTAGCGAAAATTCACCTGGTGTAAGGGTGCGAAGTAACACTAGCGAAACTACGCCAGCGTTCGTTAGTGAATTTGCGCAGTAACGAAAATGCCAAACACTAGCGAATTAACGCTAGCGTTCGGCGCTTCGGCGCTTAGTGAATTTGCCCCAAAGGGTGCAAGAGACACAAGTAGTATAGTATAGTATTCACTAATATCATGACCTAATTTATTAAATTAGCGTGCAATGAACTATATGATATTTATCTGTAAGTATGGCACTCCGTAAAGGAAGAACTGTTATAAAGTGAATCTGCCCTTTGAATAGTGTAGAGTGTTATTAAGAAACAACTTTGTATCATCATGACTGAAATTGCTTCCCCTGATATGAAGACTGTGTCAGGAATGATTAGTTTAGGGACGGGCAGCCTGCAAAGCTTTGCAGTTAAATTCCAACAATCTGAAGGATGGCAGGTTACTTGTGTCACTCTGTCCTATAAAATTATATATATTTATTCAGAAAGAACAAGTTACTACAGGTCATACCTGAGGCAGGATTGTTGTTCATCTTTTTAGCATTTATCAGGAACAACATTGGCTTGCTGAGGATACTTTCTCTGTAATCCTTGTAATCAAAATGACTTTTCAGTTCCACTTTCCTAGTGCAGAGACAAAACAAGTGATTAGTTATCAACACAAGCTTTATAGTAAATGGAACAAAATCAACAATTAAATATAGATAGTGAGTAGAGGTGTTGTTTATAGATAATTAGATAATTCAACTGTCCTATCAGATCACAGTTGGTCAGTCCAGACTGAAAATTCCATCTGCACATTCTACTCTTTAGGGGGTGATTTAGTGGGTGCATGTTTAATCTCCTGTATGACTACATTGCCCAGTATTCGTCTGCTCCATCCACAGATCAGTTGCTTGGATACCTTGACGATTGGCCAGTTTATCTTTACTCTTTAAGCCCAAACTAACATATAGTGCAAGAAATGTTATCTCCCAGGCTACTGGCACAGATAATGTACAGGTATGGGAGCTGTTATCCAGTATGCTCGGGACCTGGGGTTTTCCGGATAAGGGATCTTTCCATAATTTGCATCTTCCCACCTAGGGGCACATTTACTATTGGTCAAATATTGAGGGTTAATTAACCCTCGATATTCGAACCTCGAGGTAAAATCCTTCGACTTCGAATATCGAAGTCGAAGAATTTACTGCACTTCGTTCGATCGAAGGAAAAATCGTTTAACGAACGATTCGAAGGATTTTAATCCATCGATCGAACGATTTTCCTTCGATCAAAAAAAGCAAGGAAAGCTTATGGGGACCTTCCCCATAGGCTAACATTGGTGCTCGGTAGGTTTTAGGTGGCGAAGTAGGTATTCAAAGTTTTTTTTTAAAGAGACAGTACTTTCGACTATCGAATGGTTGAATAGTCGAACGATTTTTAGTTTGAATCGTTCCATTCGATGTCGTAGTCAAAGGTCGAAGTAGCCAATTTAATGGTCGAAGTAGCCATAAAATTTTTATACTAATCCTTCACTCAAACTTAGTAAATGTGCCCCCTAAAGTCTACTAGAAAATCACATAAACATTAAATAAACCCAATAAGCTGGTTTTGCATTAATTATATCTTAGTTGGGATCAAATACTATTTTATTAATACAATACAGAGAAAAAGGCAATAATTAAAAAGTCTGCCAGAGTAAAATGCCTCAGCTCTCTATTCATTTCTATTGGATTTTTCGAATCCTGTTTATCAGTGTGTGACAGTAAGGGGCAAATTTATCAAGGGTCGAATATCGAGGGTTAATTAACCCTCGATATTCGACTGGGAATTAGTTTGATCGAACGATCGAAGGAATAATCGTAGATTCTAAGGATTTTAATCCAACGATCGAAGGATTATCCTTCGACCAAAAAAAGTTAGGCAAGCCTATGGGGACCTTCCCCATAGGCTAACATTGGGTTCGGTAGCTTTTAGGTGGCGAACTAGGGCGTCGAAGTTTTTTCTTAAAGAGACAGTACTTCGACTATCGAAGGGT
This sequence comes from Xenopus laevis, assembly GCF_017654675.1. Taxonomy (NCBI): domain Eukaryota; kingdom Metazoa; phylum Chordata; class Amphibia; order Anura; family Pipidae; genus Xenopus; species Xenopus laevis. The sequence continues at coordinate 163,341,426 of NC_054373.1, forward strand.
CGAATAGTCGAACGATTTTTAGTTCGAATCCTTCGATTCGAAGTCGAAGTAGCCCATTCGATGGTCGAAGAAGCCAAAAAAACACTTCGAAATTCGAAGTTTTTTAACTTCTAATCCTTCACTCGAAGTTAATGAATTGGCCCCTAAGAGTTCACCTTTTCATAAATACTCTCTCAAAAAAATCCCATAGAACTGAATTAAGAGTGGAGGAATTTCCCTCTGGGTGACTGTCGTGGGCTCTAAATTTGCTCTTTCGTAAGTATTGTGCTCCCAGTACATTGGCAACACGAGGGGAACAAACAATAGGGGCACCTCAATATTGTGTATCTGACATACAGTAGAATGGGTCAGATACTCAGTGTGGCACTTATAAGCAGTTTCAGTGTATGTTTATGAAACAATTTAAAGGGGGCCCTAAAATGGTTTTACTGTGAGATTTCAGAACTTCTAGTTATGCGCCTGGTACCCAGTGTGTATTAAAACACATTAAAGAGACCTATCCGGCTAAAGTTCTTTGTAACTTACACCACGTGTCTCACCTCCTACTAAGCACCCCACCACCTGTAATATTAGATACATAGGGGCAGATTTACTATGGTGCAAAGTGGCTAACGCTAGTGACAATTCGACAGCGTAGCCAATTTACTAAAAGGTGCAGGCGCCAATTCCCTAGCACAACAGATCAGCGCTAGCAGTCATTCGCACTCTATCGCCAGGCGACTTTTCGCTCTGGCTAATGGATGTTACTCTGCAAATTCAGTAAACTGCAGATTTTACTGAACGTTACCTCTTTCGCCAGAGTTGCCTTCGCCACCTCAGACCAGGCAAAGTGCTATAAAGTAGCTAGATCTTCCTCAAGCTTCTGTCACTTACATCATATCCTGTGATCCGAAAATGCATCAAAAAAATGCTGGCGACTTTTCCTTTTTTGAAGTGGAATTGCCTGCAAAAGTCCTGACTTAAACCTTTTTTGGATGACAAACTTTTTTTGGGTAACTGGTTTTCTCCAGACATTTCATAACATATGGAACATTCATTTTACAGTGGGCTCATTATATTAACTCTCGTGTCTTTATTAATTTTCCCTGGACTTGTATAAGGAAAAGTGGCAACTTCAAGCATTTGAGCCAACATTTATAATAAAGACATCCATACATCTTTAAATTACCCACCGTATGCAAATTGACCTAAGCGCAAGATCACTTGCGAATCTTCGCTAGGCACAAACGAACGAAATCGCATCTTCGCTACGAAATGCTTGCATTGCCGAAGTAACGCTAGCAAAAAGTCACCAACGTTCGGCGCCCAGGGCACAACTTCACATATTAGTAAATTAACGTAGTGGTAGCGAATTTGCGCCTGTTGAAGAGGTGCGATATGTGCGAAGCGGTCGCTGGCGACAATTCACCCTTTAGTAAATCTGCCCCATAGATCTTATGGAGGATAATAATGCACTGATTGATAGAAATAAACTGCCAGGAGGAATATATGGTATCCTGCATGTGCCAGGAGCTGGAAAGGCCTTGCACATTCCTGTAATAGCCATTGATTTGGTAAATTTTCCCTCACACCCTAATCTGACACAGAATTCCCATAAGTAAGTCATTTTGTGTGTATGTATGGATATTTCTATTTATACAGCGCTGCTTATGCACACAGGGATGTACGGTAGAACAACAAATCAATAAAACAAACGGGGTCAATACAATAATAAAAACAAACTACAGTTACAATAAAGAATAAGTGCTAATAATGTTAAAGTGGCAAGTGGAAAGCATATGCCTGCCCTGTAAAGCTTACAATATAGTTTTTACCTCTGAATGTAGTTGTTGATGTTATATGGCTCTCCATCTATGCTGCAAGTGCCGTTGCTGAAGAGGTTGAAGCCCCCATGTTGGTTATTGCAAATTAGAGTGTTGCCTTGCAGTTGCAAATACTCGGGCAGCAATTGCATCAGGAGCTTGAGGGACAGCACTCCCACCTCACAGTTTGGTGTGGTCTTAGAAACAAGGTCATTGAGCAGCGTTGTTCTTATAGAGGAGATGCTCTTCACACTGTCCAAGCGCCCCAGGCTGCCATCTGTAGGCTTGCTAGTGGCCATGGCTAAATCTCCCCCTGGATCAACGTGGTACAGTCAGCCAGGGATTGAAAACTACTGCAAGCCTGATACAGAGGCACAGTAATCCTGGGAGTGTGGGGTGGGACTGCAGGCTCTTCCCGTCTGGGCTCAGAGTTCCCTGAGTGTCAGCAGATGGCCGGACTGACTCACCCTCTGGATGTTGGGATTTATCACTGTGTAAAACAAACGTGCCCTAATGTCTGATAGTTACTGCCTGAGAAAGTAACTAGGGAAGAGATGGAAATTGCTGAAGGGGTGGGTGCCCAGCATATATATATGTACAGCTACCAACAAAGCCCTCCCCTTAAACAAAACAGGGATTGTTTGTCCATATATTGCAATATATTAAAGCTGGCCAATTGCATCAGTCTTTGCTGATCTAGCCAATCCTACACTTTCCTCTGATCCCATCAGAACTCTAATATTACTTTTGGTATTTCTGTAGAGGCTACGTTTTGCCTGCAACTTGCTTTCCAAGGATAAAACTTCCAGGATATATATATATCTTGTATATATATATATATATATATATATACAAAGGATTGGGCCCTTTCCCTCAGTCGTGATGAAATGTTGCAAGAAAAGGTGAAGGATAGGGGTGATGTGACCACCAAGGACATTTATTATGTCAGTCAATACGGTGTTAATTCCGCATTGGTTAAGCAAAGTGTGTTAAAACATTGGCCAATTCTCGTTACGGATGAACTTATTTAAAAAATGTTGCCGAATGGACCGAAATTTAGTTATAAAAGAGGAAGAAATTTGACGGAGATATTAAGTCCCACTGATCCAGTGATGAAATATCAGGTAGATATCACAGCGGCCGGGGGTATATAGATGCACGGGGGGGGGGGGTCATGTGTGGCACTTTAATATTGGGATTCCAACATTCACATACAGGAAAGAAGTATCAGGTGAAACAAAGAATGACATGCACTACTTCTATGGTCGTATATATAATCAAGTGCCCTTGCGGGTTCTTGTATTGCGGTAAAACCATAAGGCAACTCAAAGAGAGAATTGCGATGCATAGGTCTAGCATCAGGACAGCTCTAGATCCGGAAAAGGCTGATAAAAATAAAAAGCAGGATATCTCCCAACAATTAGTGGCCAAACATTGGGCTGAGGACAAACACAGCCCGGCGAGATTTAGATGCATGCCAATTGAGCAGGTGGTGATTACGAGAATATTCTCTTGAGAAGGGAAGCCTATTGGATCCATGAGCTAGATTTTGTGCCATCAAAAGGATTTAATGGCCAGCTAGCTTTAAGTTGTTTCTTGACCTGAAAAGTGTATCTCCTTTTAAAGAAATGAGCAGTAAATTACAAATTAAAACATTGTATTATTGGCTAGAATTTGAATCCAAAATTACAAGCAATGTGAAATTATTTTTCTTTTATTATTAGGTAATGTTACATTGTATCCGCCGTTTCTGGAAATTTAAGTAAGCGATGTATCTTTATTGTTTTATATTTTTGATCACACGAAGATGGACTTTTTACATATTTTACCAACATTGTTTCACATAGATTGGGAATGTTTTAGAGCATTTTAATATGAACAATTCACAGCACCTTTTTGGAATTTGCACAGAGATTCTTAGAGGGCAAATCCCCAGATGTTTCACTCTTAAAATCATTCCTAAATGGATTATGTTAATGAAATGATGTCACTGTTGACGTTTTTTTTGTGATGTAAATGAGGGTATAAAACCCTGCACTTTCACTAGCACTTTATACTTGATAAAGGCCCCAACGAGGGCTGAAACATTGGATACACGAGTGATGTTAAAATAAAGAATTGAAAATGTTTGGAGTGTGGGTCCATTCTGAAGGTTATATGCAATAATTGACCAAGCACCCACGAGTGGATTGACAAGTAAGAGTGCGGGTACCTCCAGAAGGATTATATATATATATATATATATATATATATATATATATATATATATATATATATATATATATATATATATATATATATATATATACACACATATATACACTGGCCAGCTCCTTGTTGTAGCTCCCACCCTTCCCAGCTATAGTCAGGTGATCCCACTGGTGGCTAATAAAAGGGCAGCCAAGTTCTTAATGAATCAGATGCAATTTGAGTGTAGGATTGGCCAGATCTATATATATATCTATATATCTATCTCTATATATATATATATATATATAGATTCAAGATGGACCAGCACTCCAAGTTTTCAATCAAACAAGTGTTTATTTCAACATCACTCAAGTGTCCAACGTTTCGGCCCACATTAGGGCCTTTATCCTTGATAAAGGCCCTAATGTGGGCCGAAACGTTGGACACTTGAGTGATGTTGAAATAAACACTTGTTTGATTGAAAACTTGGAGTGCTGGTCCATCTTGAATCTGTATACCCTGACTGACCAGGCACCCACTTACATCAAGAAGGAAGGAGTGCAGGTACTTTGTGAACATTTATATATATATATATATATCCCCCCTGGGGGTCCAGTAGTGTCGAAGGCCCAGTAAAGACCTTTATAATAAGCAATTCAATTTTATTATATTTAGTAGAATAGGTCAGTTTGTCAATGTTATGGGGCCCTCAATTGAATTAGCTATAACGTCTAGTCGAGGCACTATGTATATCTTAAAAGTTTTATTTACAAAAATGTGTCATGATTTCAGCCACTAGCTGGGACCATTCTCAGTGAAAACACCATCATTTGAAAAAGGCCAACAAAAGTTTATATGTGCATTGTCTTAAACTTGGTTTTCCTCTCTGACATATATTGCTTTGATTTTATTCTTCCAATATATGGGTCACCCCTAGTAGTAGTAGTAGTGGTAGTAGTCAGACCGCCAAACAAAGAAGCATCAAGACCTATGTAGAATACAGACACAGAGAACACAGAGGGTACAGAATGCTGATATAACAGCACACTTTGGTGCTACCACCAGTTGCTTCCAGTTTGACAAATTGGACACTGAAATTCTGGGGGAATATGGGGAATTGTGAGAATAAATATGGTGATTGGGCTCAAAATTGCACTTTGCTCACAGCTTCAGGGTCTTATTCACTACAGAAATTTAGAGCTGAATTGTCAGATATACAAGTAGAAACAATATCCAAATCTTTTGCCGATATTGGTCGGCTTGTCTTCCGCCATACATGCGCCGAGTATAGTATGAAAATTAGTTTCATACGATAATATCTGTAAGTCTACCTCTTCAAATTAAACTTCCTAACAGGAGCACCATTCTAGGTAAGAAAATTCTTAATTATTCTATTTACTGCTAGAGTCTAACATTTTGGCATCCCTCAGTGACTAGCCCTGGTCTTTTTACAGTATACGCAATACTGGCTTTAATGAATGCCATGTTGATATTACTGTATTTGGGTGGAGTAAAGCCTTATAGTTCAGTAATGTCTTATGGTAGGATGTTGTTGCTGGTAGAGATGCACCGAATCCAGTATTCGGTTTGGGATTCTGCCTTTTCCAGTAGGATTCAGATTCAACCTAATCCTTGCGTGTGGCCGAACCAAATCTGAATCCTTATTTGCATATGTAAATTAGGTGTCGGAAGGGAAATTACGTGACTTTTCGTCTCAAAACCAGGAAGTAAAACATTCTTTTTCCTTTCCTGTCTCTAATATGCATATGCAAATTAGGATTTGGATTCGGTTCAGCATTCGGCCAAATCTTTCATAAAGGATTCAGGGATTCAGCCGAATCCCAAATAGTGGATTTGCTGCATCGCTAGTTGCTGGTGACCTGAGTGATTCAGTATATGTAGATTAAAACCAATGTTGTTTTTACTATGTTGCTGCCCAGGAACTACTTTTGTGACTTGCCGGTGGCTACTGTACCCTGATACATAGGCACAGATATATAAACTGGCGCCTAGATATAGTTACTAATCACATATTTATCTATTATCTGACAGGCTAATATAGTAAATACACGTTAGGTGTTATCTACCTGCCAAGCCCTACAACGGCTGTGTTTATTGGTATCTGATAACAGTTCAAAGTGTTAGTTTTCCATGTATTTCAAATGCTATCACAAAGCAGCGATAGCACGGTCCTGTCTATTCTTGTAGAATGCACTTATATGTTTTGCTTGCACTTTTTGTAGATATTTTGGCTCTTACTTTCAGGTTACTGTGGACAGGGGTGGGAATTTAGGGGTTTGCGTGACTCGCAAAAGCGAATACCAAAGAATATTCTACAACAAAGAGATTTGAGTTACAGGTACGGGATCCGGAAAGCTTGGCACCTGGGGTTTTCCAAATAAGAGTTTTTTTCTGTCATTTGTATCACCATATATTGTCTATTAAAGGTTGGGGCAGACGGGCAGATTTGGGGAGATTTAGTCGCCTGGCGCCTAATCGCCTCTTCGGCGGGGTGACAATCTCCCCAAATTGCCTTCCGTCTGCTTGAATGAAGAATCGCCTGCGCTAATGCACTTGCGGCGCTTCGATTTCCGTAGTCGCCCTAAGTTTCCATGTGAGGCGCAGGCGATTCTTGATTCAAGCAGGTGGAAGGCAGTTCAGGGAGATTGTCGCCCCGCAGAAGAGGCGATTAGTCGGCAGGCGACTAAATCTCCCTGAATCTGCCCATCTGCCCCAACCCTAAAACGTTTAATAGAATTTTAGATTGGGTTTATTTAATGTTTACATGATTTTCTAGTAGACTAAAGGTATGAAGATAGACTAAAGCTGGCCATAGATGTTGAGATTTTTAAAAGATCCGATCCTCATCGTGAGACCACGATTTTCGTACGAATTGACCATCAACTAAAAGTCCAATTTGCCAGGAAAACAAAGGGGAGCTGCCTGTTTGGCCCTGCAAACATCGATAGATTGCACTGGGACCGACAAAGATTTTTTGACCTGGCCGATCAATTTCCTGAGAGGCCAAAAAATCGTAAGATGTACGATCGTTCGAATCCCACTAACCGCACAATAATTTCGAAGGATTGGTCGGAATTCTCTAAAATCGGTCATGCGCCAAGAAAAATCGTCGCGTCTATGGGGAGCTTTATGGTATAAAGGTCTGTTATGCAGAAAACTTCAGGTCCCAAACACTCTGATTAACAGGTCCCATACCTGTATAAATTTTGAAGGCTCACAAGTTACCCCTCCTTTAACAGCATCACTGACACATACGAGCATGTTCTCTGTAAAAATCTGCATTACCAGCCCTAACATGGACAAAATTCAAGTAAAATACTCTTTTCTGTTATGCTTTATTGGACGCATTTCTATTTAGATGCTTCAGCATCACTTGCTTAAATGTTTAATAACATATACAGACAAGCTTTGTCCTGCCATATATCCTATACCAACCAATCAGCAGCAATCACTTCTGCCCAAAAAAGAACTATAGTCCGAGAGCATCAAACGGCCACTTAATTTGTCTCATTGATATTCATACTGAACATTGGTACCCTAGTGCTTGGCTTACGACAAGAAAGAGATACTTATCTTAATGGGGTGGTTTACCTTTAACATTTAGTATGTTATAGAATGGCCAATTGTAAGCAACTTCTAACTGGTCTTTATTATATTTTTCTATAGTATTTTTTAATTACTTGCTTTTTTCTTCGGATTCTATCTGTTATTTTTTCAACCACTACTTTGTAATTTGTTTAAAGAAGGTGCATCTAAAACATGATGAAGACATGAAGTAGAATAATGTGAAATGGCTGGAGTCCTGGGGGCAGTATATTTCGGAGAGTGAGGTGTTTGGGAGACAGTGAGTCAGGGCAGAACTGATGTCATTAGTTTAGCTCAGGAAGCAGCCAAGCACAGGGTGGGGAGCATCTGATGAGATGTGCTGCTCTCATCCCATAGGCACGGCTAACTCGCTGCTACAAACACTTTCTTAAGAAATGGATTTTGTCTCTATATAGTAATAGAAATAAATTAAAAAATACTCAATATACCGATATACAGATTTTCCAGACAGCCATCAGCACACAGTTCAGTATACAAAGTGCCCGTTGAACTAATTGTTTACTGAGACTTCCTGATTATTTTCCTGGCATCAGACAGTTTTTTTGGAGTGGTTTTTAAACTTTAAATTAACCTTTAAATTAACTTAGCAAGCATGGTGTAGAATTTGTATAATCTTTTAATAGCTATTTGCCTTCCTCTTCTGCCTCTATTGAGTTTAAATCACAGTCACTGACCACGAGAGCTGAATACTACAGGTATGGGAGCTGTTAACCAAAGTAATAGGGAACTGGGTTTTTTTGGATAAGGGGTCTTTCCGTAATTTGAATCCATATTGCAAGTCCAGTAAAAAACAAATTAAACATTAATTAAGCCCAACAGGATTGTCTGGTACCGCAGCGGCTCTGAAGAAGTGCCATTGGTGTGGGCACGAAACGCGTAGGCTGTGTTGCACTGTCATTGCCACCTTTTCACACTGTTTGCCACAATAAAGCCAAACATTTGATGAAGAGTTGAGCGTCTCTGAAGTTAATCCGGCAGAGCGCCCATATGCTGAACTGAATTGGTGCTGTATTGGCAAGAGGAAGGAACTATGGTATTTGGTGGGGGGGCAGAGAAGTGAGGTATGGGGTGGTGGTGGGGGGCATGATTGTTTGTGCATGTGATGGCAGGGCAATGACATCGGAGGTGGGTATTGGACAGATTTTTGTCTGGGCTTCGCTATGCTGAAAATCTAACCAATAGTTGTGAACCAAACAGAACCATGAACTCAGAGCCATGTTGTTTTATTACAACATGCAGAACTCAGTGAGTCAGTGCTACCAGCTTCTTAAAACCAACCAAAAAATTGAACAGGACATTAACATACTATAGTCATCTTAAAAGTGTACTAGCCCTTTAATGATGGAATGCTACTTCAGTCTAGCAGTTAGACTGCTCCTCAGATGCAATGTTCTCACTCAGATAAATGTCAAACACACACAAAACCCAAGGGCAACATACCATCTCTCCACCAACTTTTGTTCTCCTCTAAGTCTATATATGGCTGGATAATATATTTTAAACAGTTAAAAGACAGAAAACTAATTTTCAAAAATACTTCGAAGAGCCCACTGATAACGTGTTTACAGTCCTCACAAGAAGATAAGGAAGCAGGGCTGACCGGCACTCAAAATTGTCCACAAGACCAAAGATATTCAGTTAAAAAATTAATTTATTAGTAGAAAAATTAAAAATGTAGCTTCATCTCCATCCACCCTACGCGTTCCACACCCCTCAGGGCGCTTAGTATGACTAAGCACCCTGAGGGGTGTGAAACGCGTAGGGTGGATGGAGATGAAGCTAAATTTTTAACTTTTCTACTAATAAATACATTTTTTAACTGAATATCTTTGGTCTTGTGGGTCCGTTTGAGTGCCTATCAGCCCTGCTTCCTTATCTTCTGCTGTAACGCTCCCTAAAGCTGGGGGTCTGGGGCTGGTGCACCCGGACTACTTTCACTGTTTGGTGAGTTACTTTACCATTAATTCTGGAGCACCTTGTCCTCCTCTAACCATTTACAGTCCTCACAAGGTCTTGCACGCGATGCCGGCACGATCTTTGTTCTCTTTCTAATTAATTATTAATTATTGCAGAATATTCTCTGCTTGTAAAATCCAGTCAGCTCAATAACCATAGATCTGGTCTTAAGATAATTTATTTCAGTTTTAAAAGCCCGGGAAATTTCTAGTACAGTTGGCAGCTAGGCTTTCCTGGAGAGATGTAGAAAGTGATATTCTGAGACAATTTGCAATTGGTTTTAATTTTTTATTATTTGTGGTTTATGAGTTATTTAGCTTTTTATTCAGCAGCTCTACACTTTGCATTTTCAGCACTCTGGTTGCTAGGGTCCAAATTACCCCAGTAACCAGGCATTGATTTTAATAAGAGACTGGAATATGAATAGGAGAGGCCTGAATAGAAAGATGAGTAATAAAACGTAGCAATAACAATACATTTGTAGATCTACAGAACAGTTGTTTTTTACATGGTGCCAGTGAACCCCATTTAAAACCTGGAAAGAGTCAGAAGAAAAGGGCAAATAATTAAAAAACTATAAAAAATAATTAAGACCAATTGAAAAGTTGCTTAGAATTCGCCATTCTATAACATACTTAAAGGTGAACCACCCCCTTAAAGGTGTCCATACAGTGATCAAGCAAATCATTGACCGATTTGGCCACCCAAACTGGACTGATCTGATTATTTGGCCCATTTGGCCAACTATTGGGTCTTAATATGAGCCAATGCAGACTTGAATAGAGAGGACCATGTCAACATACTGCTGAGCTTGCCAACAGAATGTTCTGATCTTTCCGATAGATATGTGGCCAATTTGACAGGCCATTGGGAGGTCCCCATACACGGGCCAATAAACTACCAGCTCAGTCTCAGTTGGTTCTATAAAACCCAGGTGTACTGCCAAACAGAGTCTCCTGTATTCTGCCAGTCCACACAGGGGCTCCCAAATAGCCAATCATTGCCCTTACCTGGCACCCCAAGGATTTTTTTCAAGCATGTGTTGCTCCCCAAATCTTTTTACATTGAATGTGGTTCATGGGTAAAAAAAGATGGGGACCCTTGTTTTAATACAATGCAGAGTAGCAAAACGGGGGTCGGCAGCCTCCATTTCTGGCAGCTTGAAATCCTATGATCACCAGTCAGTTTGGACCAAGTCAGGACCAAATCAGCTTCAAAACACATGCTCCTAGGAGATGGGAAAAGAAAGTCAAGTGGACGGAGCTGGTGGCCACCAACCCTGCTGCACTACTTTATGAACATGTCCCTGAGTTGGTAGTTTATTATTGGGCTGAACAATGGCTTTAATGGCTTTCTCAATAAACACCTGGTCTGGGCCAGATATCAGTTGGGCTGAGTTGATAAAAACAAGTCTTACAGAGATGAGTCTAGTGGAGGAAGTGGCACTCATGTCTATGATTGGTACAAAAGAGAATCAAAATACTACAAAGCGAAACTGTGCATGTGAAAAACATGTAGAGAACAGTATTGTTGTTATGGCTAACAAAGTTTGTCCATAATCTCTACCTGAAATTTGGCACCTACAGGGGAAGCGACTCATGAATAAAATATTAAACTAGATTTAGGATACAAGCGTATCCTGGTCGGGTATATCTTAACCAATGTGGTTTTAAAATTGAGTTTAGAACTTGACTCACTAACTCACTTAAATCACTCAGTTCGATGTGCGTGTCATATTCAGGTATGGAATCCGTTATCTGGGAAACCGATATTCCGGAAAGTTGCAAATTACAATAAGTCCACCTCCTATAGATTCTATTTTTACTAAATAATTCAGATTGATTTTCTTTCTCTCTGTAATAATAAAACAGTAACTTGTACTTGATCCAAACTGAGATATAATTAATCCTCATTGCAGGAAAAACAATCCTATTGGGTTCATTTATTGTTTAAATTAATTTGAAGTAGACTTAAAGCATTGAGATCCAAATTACGGAAAGAACTTTTCTCCGGAAAATCCAAGGTCCAGAGCATTCTGGATAACAGGTCCCATACCTGTACTCTGCATTTGGGATAGAAGTCCTGAATATCCTATGTTTTGTACCCGTGTGGTATCATGATTTTAAATACACATTTAAATAATATAACATAATAATGAAAGAAAAATCGGAATTACAGGACGGCTGTCTCCCACAGACTCAATTTTACTGTAATAATTCACATTTTTATTATTTCTTTTTTCTCTGTAATAATAAAACAGTAGCTTGTACTTGATCCAAACTTAAATATAATTAATCCTTTTTTGGAGGCAAAACCAACCTATTGGGTTTATTTAATGTTTACATTTATTTTAAGAAGACTATGGGGCAGATTCACTAAGGGTCGAATTTCGAAGTTAAAAATACTTCGAAATTCGACCCTCGAATTGAAATCCTTCGACTTCGAATATCGAAGTCGAAGGATTTAGCGCTAAACGTTCGTTCGATCGATCTAAGGATTTTTTGTTCGATCGAACGATTAAATCCTTCGAATCGAACGATTCGAAGGATTTTAATCCAACGATTGAAGGAAAATCCTTCGATCAAAAAATGTTTAGCAAGCCTATGGGGACCTTCCCCATAGGCTAACATTGACTTCGGTAGGTTTTATCTGCCGAAGTAGGGGGTCGAAGTTTTTTTTAAAGGGAAAGTACTTCGACTATCGAATGGTCGAATAGTCAAACGATTTTTCGTTCGAATCGAAGTCGAAGGTCGTAGTCGAAGGTCGAAGTAGCCCATTCGATGGTCGAAGTACCCAAAAAATACTTCGAAATTCGAAGTATTTTTCATTCGAATCCTTCACTCGAGCTTAGTGAATCGGCCCCTATAGGTATAGTGATCCAAATTAGAGAAAGACCCATTATCCAGAAACCCCCAGATCCTGGGCATTCTGGATAATAGGTCCCATAATTGTATTTTACATCATATTTATATATTTTTTTTAATTGTGTGTCTCAGCCTCCTTAGATAAATTAACTAGAGAGCTGTTAGCTACTGTAATATAAAGCTATAATTAAGAGCCCCCTGGGTTCCTGTAGGGGTCATGAATAGGATTACAGTGGTATTTGTATAGCTGAAGCAGATCACAACTAATGTAAATCCTGATCGATCTACATACAGATGTCGCTGTCTGTTGAGTACAATGGCACTGGCATTATTGTTGTAATAATCATAAAAATATCCACCCTTGATACTCTAACTCAGCAGTTACATCAGCATCAGAGAAATCACAGCTTTGAAGTTGTTAAGGGGAAATGAAACCAACAGTGTTAAGGGGAAATGAAAGTGTCAAGTGGATATTCTCTTTCTGTCAAGATGAAAATGCACCTAGTTAGTAGATTACGTTTTAGAAATTATGGATATTCACTGTAGTCTCATAATTCACATTGTAGGACATCTCAAGGAAGAAGACAATGCAGCCCCAAATGTACAGAAATAACACAATAAGCTTGGCCAAAAGGATCCAAGCCCCTTATATAGGGATGTAGCGAACGTCGGAAAAAAAGTTCGCGAACATATTCGCGAACTTGCGCAAAAATGCGAGCGGTTCGCGAACGGTTCGCGAACCCCATAGACTTCAATGGGAAGGCGAACTTTAACATCTAGAAAAGACATTTCTGGCCAGAAAAATGATTTTAAAGTTGTTTAAAGGGTGCAACGACCTGGACAGTGGCATGCCAGAGGGGGATCAAGGGCAAAAATGTATCTGAAAAATCTGCCTGTGTGTGCTTGGAAGAGATAGTGTAGGGGGAGAGCTGTTAGTGATTTCAGGGACAGATGATAGTAAGCTTGCTGGCTAGTAATCTGCTTGATACTGCTCTGTATTGGAGGGACAGAAGTCTGCAGGGATTTGAGGGACATTTTAGCTTAGGTAGCTTTGCTGGCTAGTAATCTACTGTTCTCTTTAAACAACTGCCATACGTTGACCTTGTAGGCATTGTTTGCCCAGTTTTTTTGGACGCAGCCACTGAAGCACAGTTGCCAGAAAAAATATGCCATATAAATGCTGAAAATAGTAATTTTTCGCCATACGTTGACCTTGTAGACATTGTTTGCCCAGTTTTTTTGGACGCAGCCACTGAAGCACAGTTGCCAGAAAAATTATGCCATATAAATGCTGAAAATATAAATTTTTTTGGTTGCAGCCACTGAAGCACAGAGGCCAGAAAAATTATGCCATATAAATGCAGAAAATATGCATTTTTTTGGTCGCAGCCACTGAAGCACAGTTGACAGAAAAATTATGCCATATAAATGCTGAAAATATAAATTTTTTTGGTTGCAGCCACTGAAGCACAGAGGCCAGAAAAATTATGCCATATAAATGCAGAAAATATGCATTTTTTTGGTCGCAGCCACTGAAGCACAGTTGCCAGAAAAAATATGCCATATAAATGCTGAAAATAGTCATTTTTTGCCATATACGTTGAGTCAACGTATGGCAAAAAATTACTATTTTCAGCATTTATATGGCATATTTTTTCTGGCCTCTGTGCTTCAGTGGCTGCGGCCAAAAAAACTGGGCAAACAATGCCTACAAGGTCAACGTATACACTACTACAGCGGTGGATACGGATTACGTAAAATATATGAATGCTGCTTGAAAAAAAGTAACTCAAGTGGTTTTTCTAGAGACGGTAATATTATGGATATTTAGACAGAATGTGAACAATGTCACACAGCTAGATGGCGGGTTGAAGAAAACAGTGTGCAAATAATGCCTACAAGGTCAACGTATACACTACTACAGCGGTGGATACGGATTACGTAAAATATATTATGGCTGCTTGAAAAAAGTCACTCCGGTGTTTTTCTGGAGACGGTAATATTATGGATATTTAGACAGAATGTGAACAAGGTCACACAGCTAGATGGCGGGTTGAAGAAAACAGTGTGCAAATAATGCCTACAAGGTCAACGTATACACTACTACAGCGGTGGATACGGATTACGTAAAATATATTATGGCTGCTTGAAAAAAGTCACTCCGGTGTTTTTTCTGGAGACGGTAATATTATGGATATTTAGACAGAATGTGAACAAGGTCACACAGCTAGATGGCGGGTTGAAGAAAACAGTGTGCAAATAATGCCTACAGGGCAAATAATGCCTAAAAGGTCAACTTATACACTACTACAGCGGTAGTAAAATAAAAAAAAGTAAAATAAAAAAAAATGAATATTAAAAAAAAATTAAAGTTGGTGCTGCTGAACTACTAGGAGCAGCAGATTAGCACACCAGTCCCACTCCCCAACACTGCTAGACTAATAGCACTGGGCTCTTATAGTAGTAGTAGTAGTAGTAGTAAAACAACAAAAAAATAAATAAAAGCAGTCCTTACAAGGACTACTGTTATTGCAGCAGTCAGCAGATGAGATCAGAAGCAGGACAGCTGCCCACTGCAGCTACATACAGAGCACTGCAGTAGAAGGTAGATTACTAGCCAGCAAAGCTACCTAAGCTTAAATGTCCCTCAAACCCCTGCAGACTTCTGTCCCTCCAATAACAGAGCAGTATCAAAACGATTACTAGCCAGCAAACTTTCAACTGTCCCTGAAATCACTAACAGGCAGCAGCTCTCTCCCTACACTATCTCTTCAGCACACACAGGCAGAGTGAAAAAACGCTGCAGGGCTTCGGTTTTTATAGGGAAGGGGAGTGGTCCAGGGGAGAGCTTCCTGATTGGCTGCCATGTACCTGCTGGTCTGGGGTGAGAGGGCAAAAAAAAGCGCCAACAATGGCGAACCCAAAATGGCGAACGTCGCGCGACGTTCGCGAACTTCCGGCGAGCGCGAACACCCGATGTTCGCGCGAACAAGTTCGCCGGCGAACAGTTCGCGACATCTCTACCCTTATATGCAAAGCTGAACCAGAGATGAATTGGCTTTGCAAATAAAGGCACATATACCTTTAAGTTAACTTATTGTATGTTATGGAATGGCCAGTTCTAAGCTAATTTTCAATTGGTCTTCATTGTTTATTTTTTAAAGTTGTTGAATTATTTGCCCTTTTCTTCTGACTCTTTCCAGCTTTCAAATCTAAAAACAAAAGCTCTGTAAGGTTACACATTTAGGGGCACATTTACTTAGCTCGAGTGAAGGAATAGAATAAAAAATACTTCGAATTTTGAAGTATTGTTTTGGCTACTTCAACCATCGGATTGGCTACTTCGACCATTCGACTACGACTTCGAATCGAACTATTCGAACTAAAAATCGTTCGATTATTCGACCATTCGATAGTCGAAGTACTGTCTCTTTAAAAAAAACTTCGACCACCTACTTCGCCACCTAAAACCTACCGAGCATCAATGTTAGCCTATGGGGAACTCCTTCTGATCGAAGGAAAATCGTTCGATTGATGGATTAAAATCCTTTGAATCATACTATTATTCCTTCGATTGAACAAATAGCGCTAAATCCTTCGACTTCGATATTCAAAGTCAAAGGATTTAACTTTGAGGGTCGAATATCGAGGGTTAATTAACCCTCGATATTGGACCATTAGTAAATGTGCCCCTTATTGTCATTGTTATTTTTATTATGTAGAATTCAGTGGTAAACTGGCACAAAGACTGGACTTCACTCCAAAATAGATGCAAATTAAAAGTTTTATTACACAAAAAGAAACATCTCAGAGGGTGGCCCTAAGGGCACTTAGTCATAGGCTAGTCTGATACTATCTCCCCAAACTGAAGGTCTGGGGCTTGAGCACCTTGACCCCCTGTCAGTATTGGTAAGTGTACCTTACTATTCACCAGCTTTTTTCCCAATCCCACCATCCCATGTTATTCCTGCATAAAATTACTTTCTTATTTTTATTACTCATCTTTCTATTCAGGCCTCTCCTATTCATATTCCAGTCTCTTATTCAAATCAATGCATGGTTGCTAGGGGAATTTGGACTGCTCCAATTACAAACTGGAGAGCTGCTAAATAACTATAAAAACAGAAATAATAAAACAATTAAAACCAATTGCAAATTGTCTTAGAATATCACTCTCTACATCATACTTAAAGTTAATTTAAAGGTGAACAACCCCTTTAATGTAAAAACTGATCAGAAAGCACTTTTGAATTTCACATTCATTTCTTCTTCTTTAGATTTCATATCCGCCTATCTTACTCTGCATGAACTAAGGATGCACCAAATCCACTATTTGGGATTCGGCCAAATCCCCGAATCCTTCGTGAAACATTCGTCGAATACCGAACCAAATCCTAATTTGCATATGCAAATTAGGGGCCGTAAAGGAAAAAGTGGAAACAAATCTTTGTGATTTCCCTACCTGCCCCTAATTTACATATGCAAATTTGGCCAGATCGGTTCGGCCACACACAAGGATTTGGCCAAATCCAAATCCTGCTGAAAAAGGCCGAATCCTGGCCAAATCCCAAACCGAATCCTGGATTCGGTGCATCCCTAGCATGAACATGTAACCAGAGTACAGCTACTGTTTGGCCTATACGAGTGTCAGAAAGAACAGAGCAGGGAAGAGACAGGAGACGCTTCCTGTTTCAGTAACTTAAGATCTTTGCAATTCTGTCAGGGCCAAACAGCATAAGCAGTGTTAAATAGCAACCTTCTCCCCACATTCAAGCCTTAGACACAAAACCTCCATCCACTGTATTAGTAATACAAAAAAAACCCCAAACTGTTTAGAATCCTTGGTATTTATGCAAAACAAAGACTTGAAATTTACGGAAATCCTAAAATAAATGGCGGCAGCTCTTGACACTTGGCTAAAATGTATATGAAGAAAATTGCTCCAGAACGGTCTCTGACTTAATGCTGGTCTAGGGGAACAGAAGCTCTAAAGAAATCTTCCACTTTCTCTTTTCTTCAGAAGTTTTGGTTTTTAGATGAATAACCTTGAGAAGAATAATTAAAACATCTTTAAACTCATGAATTAGAATGTTGCTGAGAAATACATTTTGGAAGAGTTTTTGGGTGGAGGTTCGCTTCTAAAACGCTATAATCTCTCGACAGGAATTGACAGAAATGGAATAACTAACCTGCTCCTGAATTGGAAACTTCCTTTTGCTGAACCCAAGACAGAGTGAAAACTCACAGCCACCGTCGCCTTATAATCCAGAGAGAAGGTGGTGTTTTTCTAGAAAGGAGTTACTGGCTGAGAACCATCGAGGACAGTGAGACCCGTGTCTATTGTGAGTTTCACTAGAGCAGGGGTCCCCAACCTTTTTTTTACCCGTGAGCCACATTCAAATGTAAAAGGAGTTGGGGAGCAACACAAGCATGAAAAAAGTCCATTGGGTGCCAAATAAGTGCTGTGATTGGCTATTTGGTAGCCCCAATGTGGACTGGCACTTTATTTCGTTTTTATACTGGCACTATACTTAGTTTTTATGCAATTAAAACTTGCTTTCAAGCCTGGAATTCAAAAATAAGACCCTGCTTTGAGACCACTGGGAGCAACATCCAAGGGGTTGAAGAGCAACATGTTGCTCACGAGCTACTGGTTGGGGATCACTGCACCAGAGGATCCATGAAATAAACCTAAAGGGAAATGGAACTATATATTTGTAGATGAGGAGGAAAACCCCATCAAGTCCTACACACAGGGGAATCTAAAACTGGGTAGAAAAGGGGCCTGTTTGTTTACAGAATGTTCTGATCTTTCCAATAGATATGTGGCCAATTTGAGAAGCCATTGGGACAGACTGAGCCTCACTTCTGACATGTGCCAACATTGAGAAGCTATTTGAGAGAAGAACTGTATACACTTCAGGACTCCTTTACACACACAAGCACAGGTCTATACAATCTTCTTGCAACGTATGCCTAGTGTCAATCAGTCAGTTCACCCTGCTCTAATGAACTGCCTCCAAGGTGCAAAAACATGGTGCAAGGACACAATACCAAATTAATTCCTGCAATTAACAAAATGAGGGAAATTGGATGACTATCATGCCCTGCTGCGAGTATAAATTTGTTCTAAGGAGAATTTGTCTGCAGGTTAGTGTTCATTGAAGAACGTATAATATTAGACCAAAAACAAGCAGAGTTAGCTGGGCCAGGCACGAAGCCTTACAGGCCCTGTTGACTGAAAGCTAACCAGTTCAGACGTAGTTAGAGATAATTGAAAACTAAAACGTAACTTTTAATCCAAATAAATAAAACCCATACACACACCACCAACAAACCGAATAACAAAAGACTCCATAGTGGAAGTGATGAAGTCCGGGAAAAGTGTCCCTAAAACCATTTAAAAATGGTTTTTTAACCAAAAACCAAACTCCACTTTGCCGATTCTTTTAATACAGTCATCCCCAACCAGTGCCTCGTGAGCAACCCCTTTGAGGTGACCTCAAAGCAGGTGCTTATTTTTGAATTCCAGGCTTAGAGGAAAGTTTTGGTTGCATAAAAACTATGTGAATGGCCAAAGAGAACCTCCTGTAGGCTGCCCAGTCCACATAGGGGCAACCAAATAACCAATCACAGCCCTTATCTGCCACTCCGGAGACTTTTTTCAACTTGTGTTGCTCCCTAAATCTTTTTTACATTTGAATGTGGCTCATGGGTAAAAAAAGATGGGGACCCTTGTTTTAATACAATGCAGAGTAGCAAAACAGGGTTGGCAGCCTCCATTTCTGGCGGCTAGACATCTGCTTTCCAATCTATAATCACCACTCAGTTAGGACCAAGTCAGGACCAAATCAGCTTCAAAACACATGCTCCTAGGAGATGGGAAAAGCAAGTTGACAGAGATGGTGACTACCAACCCTGCTGCACTACTTTATGAACACAAACCTGCAAACTGGGCAGTATTGGGAGTCCTGTATGGTGTAGTTCAGGAGGGAGATATCTGCAAGGGGCTTTCATTATATAATATCTTATGATATTTTATCTTTCAAGTAAGTGATCCATTTGTATTTGTCCCTGAGAACAATGTGTATTATTTACTTAAGCTGTAAAAAGGAATTCTTAAAAATGATCATTATATTGCCCTTAAATAGTGAAACGCATTTCCCTGCAAACGCAAACAGAAGGTCCTTGCATACTAAACTTTATAAAACACATTGGACTCCCATAGACCCCATTTTAGTAAAATAATTCACATTTATATTATTTCTTTTTTCCCTGTAATAATAAAACAGTAGCCTGTACTTGGTCCCAACTAAAATATAATTAATACTTATTAGAAGCAAAAGCCTACTGGGTTTACTTAGGGGCTGATTCACTAAGGGTCGAATATCGAGGGTTAATTTACCCTCGATATTCGACTGGGAATTGAAATCCTTCGACTTCGAATATCGAAGTTGAAGGATTTAGCGCAAATAGTGCGATCGTACGATCGAAGGATTATTCCTTCGATCGAACAAATAAATCCTTCGAATCGAACGATTCGAAGGATTTAAATCCAACTATCGAAGGAATATCCTTCGATCAAAAAAAGTTAGCCAAGCCTATGGGGACCTTCCTCATAGGCTAACATTGACTTCGGTAGCTTTTAGATGGCGAACTAGGGGGTCAACGTTTTTTTTAAAGAGACAGTACTTCGATTCGAAGTCGTAGTCGAAGGTCGAAGTAGCCCGTTCGGTGGTCGAAGTAGCCCAAAAAAAACTTTTTTTACTTCGAATCCTTCACTCGAAGTTAGTGAATCGGCCCCCAAATGTTTAAATGAATCTTAAGTAGACTTATAGTATAGTGATCTAAATTGCAGAAAGATATGTTATTCAGAAAACCCCAGATCCAGAGCATTCTGGAAAATAAGTCCAATACCTGTAATTTATATTATTTTTTTTTTAATTGTTTGTCTCATCCTTCTTAGAAAAATTAAATGGAGAGCTGTTAGCTACTTGTGTCTGGCACTCCATCCCCAATTGCATCGCCCATATCCATAAAGTGACCCCTTACCTAATTACAATAAGCACAAAGCTTTATATGAAAGCCCCAGGGAACAGCCTTGCAATAATAATCCTCTGAATGGCCTCCCCTTTATTTCAACAGGTCAATGTGTCCCACCTATTCCAACGAACTTTACTCTGGGTATTTATGATCTTTTCTATAGTAATTGTATACATGTGAAATTTTATCTGTTACTACATATAGTGGTAGGATACAACCCGATCATTATCTGTTTTATTGAGCAAATTGTTTACAACGGTTGTAAAACATTTACTGCACCAGAACGTGACTGATAACGTTGCTGTACGGATGTTCATGTACATGGAGTTTTATGTGAATAGAACAGACATGTGATATGACCCAATAATTTAACAACTGCAAAGTTACCCATACATTCCACCTCCTATAGATTCTATTTTAATCAAATAATTCAGATTTATTTCCTTTTTCTCTGTAATAATAAAACAGTAGCTTGTACTTGATCCAAACTGAGATATAATTAATCCTTATTGGAGACAAAACTGGGTTTGTTTAAATTAATTTGAAGTAGACCTAATGCATTGAGATCCAAATTATGGAAATATCTCTTATCCAGAAAATCCCAGGTCACGAGCATTCTGGTCCCATACCTGTACTCTACATTTGGGATAGAAGTCCTGAATATCCGATGTTTTGTACCTGTATGTTTTCATTATTTGATATGCACATTTGAATAATTAATATAATAATAACAGAAAGATCTGAATTACGGAAGGTTGTCTCCCATAGACCCCATTTTAATTAAATAATTCACATTGATATTATTTATTTTTTCTCTGTAATAATAAAACAGTTGCTTGTGCTTGGTCCCAACTAAAATATAATTAATACTTATTAGAAGCAAAAGCCTACTGGGTTTATTTAATGTTTAAATTAATTTTAAGTAGACTTACAGTATAGTGATCTAAATTACAGAAAGATGTGTTATTCAGAAAACCCCTGATCCAGAGCATTCTGGAAAATAACCTGTAATTTATATTAATTGTTTGTCTCATCCTTCTTAGAAAAATTAAATGGAGCGCTGTTAGCTACTTTAATATAAAGCTATAATTAAGAGTGAAGGAGATGCAGCTATATTTTTAACTTTTCTACTAATAAAATTAT
Source organism: Xenopus laevis (assembly GCF_017654675.1). Taxonomy (NCBI): domain Eukaryota; kingdom Metazoa; phylum Chordata; class Amphibia; order Anura; family Pipidae; genus Xenopus; species Xenopus laevis. Next base: position 163,363,051 of record NC_054373.1, read on the forward strand.
TTTTTAACTGAACATCTCTGGTCCTGTGGATCCGTTCGAGTGCCGGACCGGTCAGCTCTGCTTCCATATTCTCTGCTATAATTAAGAGTCTCTTGGGTTCCTGTAGTTTGGGGGTCGTGAATAGGATTACAGTGGTATTTGTATAGCTGAAGCAGATCACAACTAATGTAAATCCTGATCGATCTACATACAGATGTCGCTGTCTGTTGAGTCAGTACAATGGCACTGGCATTATTGTTGTAATAATCATAAAAATATCCACCCTTGATACTCTAACTCAGCAGTTACATCAGCATCAGAGAAATCACAGCTTTGAAGTTGTTAAGGGGAAATGAAACCAACAGTGTTAAGGGGAAATGAAAGTGTCAAGTGGATATTCTCTTCCTGTCAAGATGAAAATGCACCTAGTTAGTAGATTACGTTTTAAGAATTATGGATATTCACTGTAGTCTCATAATTGACATTGTGGGACATCTCAAGGACAAAGACAATGCAGCCCCAAATGTACAGAAATAACATAATAAGACGTAGAGATCCGCTCGTTTGGCGATGTATGCCCACATTGAAGTAGGCGATATCAGGCTGATCCAATCGTGGGCCTTAGGGCCCAACAATTGGATCAGAATGGCTCCGATATGGATGGTCATATCGTGGGACAGCATAGATGCACAGATGCGCCCGTGATCCGACCAATTTTTTAACCTGCCGATTGAGATCTGGCCGACTTTTGGCCAGATATCAATCAGGGAGGCCCATCAGATGGCCCCACACACGGCCCAATAAGCTACCGACTCGGACTGTCGGCAGCTTTTATCGGCCCGTTTATGGGGGCCTTTACATGCAAAGCTGAACCAGAGATGAATTGGTTTTGCAATTAAAGGGCACGTATACCTTAATGTAAAAACTGATCAGAAAGCCCTTTTGATTTTCACATTAATTTCTTCTTCTTTAGATTTGATATCAGCCTTTCTTACACTGCATGAACATGTAACCAGAGTGCAGCTGCTGTTTGGCCTATACGAGTGTCAGAAAGAACAGAGCAGGGAAGAGACGCAAGACGCTTCCTGTTTCAGTAACTTTTTTTGCCATTCTGGCGGGCCAAAACAGCATGAGCAGTGTTAAATTGCGACTTTCTCACCACATTCAAACCCTAGACTCAAAACCTTCATCCGCTGTATTAGTAGGACAAAAAAAACCCAAACTGTTAAGAATCCTTGGTGATGTTTATGCATAACAAAGACTTGAAATTTACAGACATAGTAAAATAAACTGCGGCAGCTCTTGACACTTGGCTAAAATGTATATGAAGAAGATTGCTCCATAACTGAATTAATGCTGGTCTGGGGAACAAAAGCTCTAAAGAAGTCTTCCACTTTCTCTTCTTCTTCAGAAGTTTTGGTTTTTAGATGAATAATCTTAAGAAAAAAAACGTAAAACATCTTATAATTCATCAAACATATGTAACAATTGAGGAATTACAGAGTGGGATAAATTGTAGCTTTTGTATCCACCCTGTTATCCTCCGGTTAACTAGTTCAGGTGCTGAAGTAATCAGAATAATAAAACTCAACTTTTATTAAATTCTGTTAAAAAGGACACGCTGTCAAATATACAAGACCCACCACTTGAAGATTAACCCCAGTGATGCTGGACCATGTCCATAAAACAACATAAAAGTTAAAAACACATAGGATGGAGCAGCGGAGAGACAGTGAACTGATAATTTCTCAGCCGCAGTCATTTAAGGTGGTAACAATGGGGTGTGAGTTAATTCCACTCTTTATGTCTCTCCAGAGAAAAAGTGAAGTTTTATTATTACTTCAGCACCTGAACTAGTTAACTGGAGGATAACAGGGTGGATACAAAAGCTACAGTGTATCCCACTCTGTAATTCCTCAATTGTTACATATGTTTGATACATTTAAAGATACTTAACTTGCGGGTGCATTGATACGCCGCAGGCGACTTATCATTTTAGCCGGCGCAAGAGTTCGGGGAGATTGAACGCCGCAAAGACAAGGCGATTAGTCGCCAGGCGACTAAATCTCCCCGAATCGCCCTGTGTGCCCCTACCCTATCTCAGCATTTACATCGGCATCAGTGAAATCGCAGCTTTGAAGCTGTTAAGGGGAATAACTGTACGTTTATTTTATATGTCAATGGGAAACAGCAAGAGGGGATCACCTATTTTTGATGCTGCTGCTCAGTTAAGACATTGGGGTCAAGAAAATATATCGCCAAATTCATAAACATCACTAGCAAATTCCAGAGTGCAGGTCTGATGCCTAGGGCAGCCTTAATATAAATCCAGCCTTGCATATATGAAGCAGCAGTAGCATTAGGATACATCAGTAGCTTTGGCAGCTGCTATTAGAGATACAAGGGGAATAATACAATGTGCAGGGTCTAGTAACCTATTGCAACAAGTCAGCAGAAGGAATTAATGATCAGCTATTAGTTACTAAACCTGGACAAACACTGCACCTGTCTGAGCTAAGCAGCTGCTCATGAACAACATGTTCAGAGTGTAAAGGGCATTGGTACTTACCCATAGTACAAGAACTTACTGTCTCTATGCCAGGAAAAGTGCATGGGATATGGGGCAGCTCAAATCATTTGGCTGCATAGAATATATATATAGGGGGTTATTTAATAAACCTCGAATTTATCTGGTCGGGCTTTTTGAGGCAAAAACTAAAAATTTTGGTGGAAAAAGAATAAGATACATTTTTGGATATTTATTATACCCCTATGCTGCAAAAAGCCTGAATCTGAAAATCCGCCATCTCAGACCTGTCATTAATCAATGGGAGAGACACCAATCTCAAATTTACGTTATTGTGGTCTTCGGTGGATTTAACCCGAAAATCCAAGCCTTTTTGGGAAAAAAAAATCAACCAATAGCCTGAAAAATTCATACGATTGGGGTTTTCGCTCGATTTTATCAGGTTTTTTCCCGATCTGATTTATATGAGTTATATTATTAATAAATAAGGCAAAATCGGACATGGGAGTTTGGTTGAGCTTTTTTTATTTTAAAAGTGAGATAAATTCGAATTTTAGTAAATAAACCCCATAATGTCCCACCATGCAAGAAATCAACAACTTCAAAATAAGCCAATATTCTATAGATGCATGGCAAGGCAAACAATGCTGAATATACACTGGAAGAGTTCACTTTTGGCATGGGTGGGGGCAGGGGACAAAGAATAAATAAGTCATGGGGCCTGGGAATGTGCACTGCTCAGATCCCTCTATTTTGTATGTTTGAAGCAGATTTGACCAGGTTGCTCGTACTTCTATTCCACTTTACATAGCCTTGGCTACTACACTCCCTTTGTACTCGTGGTTTTTTTTTTTCATGCCAAACCAGTTTTAACTGGAGATACAGAGTACCAATAAAAGGCACACATTAACTACCCATCTGATTAACTAGTTACAACATAACTAAAGAGTGGGGCTTATTTACTAACACTAGGGAAATCTTCTCTTGTACAGTTATTTGCCTTGTCATGTGTTTATTAGTTACAAACGCTATTATTTCTGAAATAGTCAAATTACTTCTCATAAGTATTAATATCATCAACATATAACACATATTCCGCAACACTTTATCACTATCCCCCGTTAGGCAAAGACAGTTAGCTCTATGACGTTGCCCAATATATCGGACCTAACTGTCAATCAGAATCTGGCTCCAACACTAAGGTGCAGGTAGAGAGACAGACTGATGAGAGGGGCATAGGAAAGAGTAAGATGTTTCTGAAATAATCAAATATATAATGGAGCCTATGTTGCATTTTTACATTGCATTTTCCCCTTTTATTACGGATTGGTTGCTATAAATCACTCCCTATGCAAATTTGCCTGGTGTTGGTAAATAAATACCTTGATTTTTAAAGCTTCAACTTGTTTATAAGCTGTATATCAGCTAACTGCTTGAAAGTGAAGCAGATACAGGCATAAGTGCGGGGCTTCCTTTTAGAGCATCACAACTGTAATAAACTCAAGTCATTACCAGAAGTTCCTTTAATACGTAACATCACCGCCCCCTAGTGAGCTCAGTAAGGAACAGCCACAAGATCCACATTCCAAAAATGTGCACAAAAGGTGCAAGAGTGCAGGTGTCGGGGACACTTACCGGTCAAGGGAGTTTGTAGATATAACCCTTCTACCAGATATAGCAATAAAGTTGTCTATCATGAGGCTGATGCTGTCGGACAGGCAGGTCACGGTGCTTCTGGTGGAAAGATTCTGAGATTGGATCACAGGTGGAGGACTGGAGGGGATCTTAGCAGTGGCATAACTACTCATCGGCAGGCCCTGGTATAGGATGAGCACCTGGGCCCCCCTGTCGGGCCCTCCCCCTTATGAATCGCGTGCGCTGTAAAATCTCCCCCTGCCCAAACACCCACGATATCCATTATCGTGGCTCCGGTGGGCCCCAATAGGGTGCCATCGCACCCACTGCACCCCTGGTAGTTACGCCACTGGATCTTAGAAAGTCCTCAATGGCCATGAGCCCCACCTCAAAGGTATCAGTTGATTTGGAAAAATAGCATTAAAAAAAAACTTTTTTAAAAATGTTAAAAAATAAATAAAACCAACCCCCCCCCAAATTAAAGCAAGAGAAGAAGCCTCAAACTCCCTGGTTATTGTGTTTATTTAGAATTGACTTTAACCTACTGGGAAGGTGCAAAGTAGCCCTTGTGGGATAGAGATCTGCCGTACCTGCCCCATACCTGTCAGCAAGAGCAGCTGGCTTATTAATTGCTATTAACCCTTTATTGATTCAATAACCAAATAAAATATTCTTTCTTCAAAACAACTTATTAAGTATGGGTCCCAGAGTGTGGGTACCTGGTTTCTTTAAATTCTGCATTTATGGCAGTCGCTCACGCTTGACGAAAAGTCGCCCTATGTTGCCAGATCCACTTACTTGGTGAAGTGCCAAATGAACAAATCTAAACCCAATTTAACCACCCACATGCCAGGGGCCATACTGGGCTGATCTGATCATTGGCCCCGGGGGCTAACGATCAGATCATGCACCAGGAGCAGGGCCCAGGGAAGCCCATCGGACAATGGCCACATCAATGCACTGATATGTTCCATGACCAATGTCTGACTACTTTTTGGCCACATATCAACAGGATAGGCCCATGAGGGGGCCTTATACATGGTCCAATAAGCTGCCAATTTTTCTAAACCATTAACAGAGCCCATTCATTTTGTATTGTGGCAACAGCCACTGCACCAGACTGAACCATGAAAACGTAGAATACACCCAGTGTCAGCAACTGCTACATTTTTCTAGAATTCTCTCCTCTGTTTATTTTCTGGTGCAGCATTTCTTTGTACACATGCCATGAAGATCCTGCGTGAACTACAAGCCCATGGTTGCTGTACCACCACAGTTGCAGGAAATAATGTTGCAATTGTCTTTTTGTCAGTTGCCAATGAATTGCATCATGATTTCCTGCCTTTAGCAACTTTATTGCGCTTGTCCTTACTATACACGTTTCCTGTTCCGTTGCCCTATGATACATTTCTGCTGGTGGTTAGTGCCTCTGTTTCTCTCATGTTGTTGCTTAAAGGAGAAGGAAAGGCTTGCAGCACTTGGGGTGCCAAATGTAAGGCATCCCCAAGTGATTGTATTGTGTTGCCGAAAACTGTAATTATAGATGCAAGAAAATTCACTAATGAGAATTCTTCTGATCAAAAACTTAGTAACAACGCCTTGCATTCCCTCGCTTGCTAAAAAGACATCCAACCCCTTCTTAAAGCTATCTAATGTATCTGCCAGTATGACTGACTCAGCTCTTATAAATGCAAAAGAACTGAAAAATAAAAATGTTGAATCCCAGCACCATGTCAGGCATCTTGCTGTTATCTTACATATAAAGATAATTTGTCCATTATATGACACTGGAATAAAACATGGGGATAAAGGACAGACTTGTTCAGCGCTGTGAAACTGTGCTTAAGGGTTTTTACTGACGAGCGGTTGAAGCTGCTCTCCTGCGTTCCGTTTTTCTGCATTCAGCCGCAGAAAAAATGCAGCATGTTGCGTCTCAACCTGCGTTCGGCGCCTACACGCGCCTGTGTGAGTACAGCCCCATAGAAATGCGCTCCACTGCGGCTGACCACAGAAAAATGGAACGCAGGGGAGCGCAGCTTCAACCACTCGTCAGTAAGAGCCCTTAAGCTTCCAACTCCAACTGCAGGAACAAAGAACATGGAGCCAGATTGATTCAGATCAGCTGGGATTCTCATTGAAGGCTTTTTTAAAGCATTTTAAAGCAGTCGCTGTCTGTGGAGATTTGGGGGAAAGTTTTGGAAAGGTTTTATTGTGCAATATTGTTTTATGAATACAACCCTGATGTTGCTGGACTGTTACTCCCAGCATGCCTCAACCTTTATCATATGTTTCATTATTCTTGATTTGTAGTCCAGCAACAACTGAAACTAAAGTTTGGTTGAGCAGTGCAGTGCAGCAGGGTTTACTACCCCTTTTATTGTGATATTTTTAAAGGAGAAGGAAACCCCCTGGGCGCAAAACCCCTCCCCTGTGTTGCCCCCTTCCCTCCTCCCCCCTGGCCTACCTGTCCCCCTGGGCAAATGCCCCTAACTTGTTACTCACCCCTCTGCGCAGGTCCTGTCCACGGAGTTCACAGGCGCCATCTTCTCGCACGCGCGTCTTCTTCCTGCTTTGACCGGAGTCTTCTGGCGCATGCGCAGTGGGAACATTTACAGGTATGGATCTACTGCGCATGCGCCGAATGTCACGTGACATTCGGCGCATGCGCAGTAGATCCATAGTAAAGATTTTTTTTGTCTTTAGCACACTTGCTCCCTTTTGTACACTTATTTACACTTAACTACATGTATTTGTACACTCGGACAACTTTTAGAAGTGCACAAATATGTATATACAAAAACTCACAAACTGGTGTGTGACGCAGTGGGACCTGGATTTTACTATTGAGTGCTGTTCTTATATCTACCAGGCAGCTGTTATCTTGGGTTAGGGAGCGGCTATCTGGTTAACGTCTGATTGTTCTGTTGTTAGTCTACTGGGGGGGGGAGAAGGGAGGGGGGTGATATTACTCCAACTTGCAGTATAGCAGTAAAGACTGACTGAAGTTTATCAGAGCACAAGACACGTGACTGGGGGCACATGGGAAACTGACACTATGTTTAGCCCCATGTCAGATTTCAAAATTAAATATAAAAAAATCAGTTTGCCCTTTTGAAAAAACAGATTTCAGTGCAGAAGTCTGCTGGAGCAGCACTATTAGCTGAAGCATTTTGGAAAAAAAACACGTTTTCCCATTACAGTGTCCCTTTAACAAGCCATGGTTTATTTTAACCACCTAGGAAGGAAGTGGCAGCTACAAGGCAAATTCCATGTCTCTCCTTCTCAGGAAGGATTCAGCCTGTGTTGGCTGTGCTGTATGTTGGTATTGCTGCACAGGGACAATGGGATCACTGATCAGAGACAAGACTGTTTATCTCTTTTTTAGTGCAAGCACAGGGGTGATTTTCTGCTGCCGCCCCCCCCCCCCCTCTGCACTGAACTCTTCAGCAGTGAGGGGGGGTCCGAATCACTAGTGCAGAGAGCACAATTGCACTCTTTATACCAGAAGATCCAAATTTCCTGTTAACCAAAATTAACACTTGGCTATTAAAGCCCCCTGATTACTAGTGGGATGTTGTTCTTGTAAAGTCAACAATGTGTACAATTAAGCTAAATATATTTTTAGTATTATTATATAGTATGGATTACATGGCACTACCTAAGCAATTGCCTGTGTTTGGGCCGGGGCAGGGCTTGAAGTGCCAAAAGTCTCACCTCCTGATCCCTTATTGAAGCGAATTTTTTGCGGGCGTTTCGTGAATTTATTCGCTGGCGGCGAATCGCGCAAATTCGCGCCTGGCGAATAAATTCGCCCATCACTACCCGTCACCCCAAAAAAAATATTCAAAATCCTATTTTATCACATTAGTCAAGCAAAATGAACTTTAATTACACTATATAAATAGTTTGAATCTTGTTTCTCTCAGTCTGGGAATTCATAATTATAACAAGCAGGCAGGAGCCATTTTGTGGACACTGTTATTAAGACAAGTCTTGTATCATCTCAGAATCTTGTTTGTGCACCAGAATGGGGGACCTGATATCCATCCCCGTGCCCTGGCTACACAATTAAATGGTGAAGAGAATGGGGGGAATGTGGGGAGAGCAGTGACATCTAGGAAGTGCTGAATGGAAAGTGAAAGTAATTGTTTTGCCCGCCTAAGGCATAGAGGAGGGGCAGGCAATATTTGATTGACAGCTCAGATTTTTAAATGAGCTTGCAACAGCTATGAATGCTTTAATAAAAAAATAAAAATCGGATTTCAGGTTTAATTTGAAAAGGACTTTTATTATACAGATCTTTGTGTGGGTGACAGGTCCACTTTAAGCCACCATTTTGTGATGGTCTTCGTGCTGCCTCAGTGATCACCTGACCAGAAATAACACAACTCTAACTGTAACAGGAAGAAGTGAGGAAGCAAAAGACAGAATTCTGTCCATTAATTGGCTCATGTGACCTTACATGTATGGTTTGTTTGTGTGCACCGTGAATCATATGATCCCAGGGGGCGGCCCTTATTTTCTATTTTTTTTCTATTTAGGATTACCCGATGGCACATACTAATAAAAAAGTATATTGTTATGAAAATGGCTTATTTGCATGAAGCAGGGTTTTTCTCATAGGAGCTATTTTATGCATTACATTTTTATAGAGACCTACACTGTTTGAGGGGTATAGTTTTCCTTTAAGATAATTGGGTAAAGTAACTCCCAACAGATCAATAGAAGCAATTGGGATTCTGGCTGTAGCTGAGGTCCATCCTCACAAAACCACAACTAGTGGAGTTTCTTATTGCTGTCAGTGGCAAGTGCTCTATGTTAATGCACTGTGTGACATTAGTGGAGAGGATGGTCAAAACGCATGGAGGGCCACAGCTTTTAAAGGGCAAAGGTATTAATTTGCCTCCTATACATGCAGTGATATTAAAGGGGTTGTTCATCTTTAAATTAACTTTTAGTATGATGTAGTGAGTGATATTCTGAAACAATTTGCAGCTGGTTTTCATTTTTAAATATTTGTGGGTTTTGAGTTATTTAGCTTTTTATTCAGCAGCTCTTCGGTTTGCAATTTCGGCTATCTGGTTGCTACGATGCAAAAAATCCTAGCAACCGTGCATTGATTTAAATGAGAGACTGGAATATAAATAGGAGAGGGCCTGAATAGAATAAGAATAATAAAACGTAGCAGTAATAATATATTTTTAGCCTTTCAGAGCATTTGTTGTTTAAATGGGGTCAGGGACTCCAATTTGAAAGCTGGAGAGAGTCAGAAGAAGTAGGCAATTAATTCAAAAACTATAAAAAAATAAATAATACAAACCCAATAGAAAAGTTGTTTAGAATTGACCATTCTATAACATACTAAACGTTAACTTGAGACTGTTTACCATGGTAACAGTCTCCATAGCAATCATATCAATGACAGGTGTCCCTTGGCAGTAGTTTTCCATTTTCATCACAACGATCTCAATGGTAATGGCGTCCATATCGAACATTTTACTGTTTTTTAACTAATTTCATGGCAACATGTTGTGACCCCCATAGGGAGAGTCAAAGCATCAGCAGTTACATGGAAATGATTTCCATAAAATATTTACCCAAGGTTTTCATAGTAACAGTTTCCATGACAGCCAACTCCATGCCATTGGTTACAGCAGATGCTGTCACTATAGCAACTGTCATCATAAAGACAAATACAAGAGGTCCCCTGCACTCAACCCATTACCAATATATTTAAGACATTAGCTATATTGATAATGGGTTGAGTGCAGAGGACTCTTGTATTTGTCTTGTATTTTGTGGTCACACCCTCATTGCACCCCCGCCTAATGGTTTTAAAAATTAGTGGTGAGCACAACTTTCCCTTGTTTGTTATGGCAACCAGGGCCGCCATCAGGGGGGGACAGGGGGGACAAACGTACCGGGCCCGGGCATGAAGGGGGGCCCGGCAGCGCTGCATTTTTGGAAGATCCGGGCCCCCCTTACGAGCGCCCGAGCCGTACGTCTTGCCTCTTGAGTGCCGAATGCGGAAGTGCCGAAAAGCCGAAGCCGATGCGCCGAAAAGACCCGAAGTCACGGAAAAAGCCGAAGTCCCGAAGTCACGAAGCGCCGAAAAGACCCGAAGTCACGAAAACAGCCGAAGCCGAAGTCCTGAAGCAGTGCAAAGACCCGAAGTCACGAAAACAGCCGAAATTGAAGTCCTGAAGCGGTGAAAAGACCCGAAGTCACGAAAGGAGGCGAAGTTGAAGTACTGAAGCCATGAGTTCAATTCTACTGAACACCAGTTTGTGTTTTTCTTTTTTTTAATCCCCTGGCTAGGGATGTAGCGAACGTCGGAAAAAAAGTTTGCGAACATATTCGCGAACTTGCGCAAAAACGCGAGCGGTTCGCGAACGGTTCGCGAACCCCATAGACTTCAATGGGAAGGCGAACTTTAACATCTAGAAAAGACATTTCTGGCCAGAAAAATGATTTTAAAGTTGTTTAAAGGGTGCAACGACCTGGACAGTGGCATGCCAGAGGGGGATCAAGGGCAAAAATGTATCTGAAAAATCTGCCTGTGTGTGCTTGGAAGAGATAGTGTAGGGGGAGAGCTGTTAGTGATTTCAGGGACAGATGATAGTAAGTTTGCTGGCTAGTAATCTGCTTGATACTGCTCTGTATTGGAGGGACAGAAGTCTGCAGGGATTTGAGGGACATTTTAGCTTAGGTAGCTTTGCTGGCTAGTAATCTACTGTTCTCTTTAAACAACTGCCATACGTTGACCTTGTAGGCATTGTTTGCCCAGTTTTTTTGGACGCAGCCACTGAAGCACAGTTGCCATAAAAAATATGCCATATAAATGCTGAAAATAGTCATTTTTCGCCATACGTTGACCTTGTAGACATTGTTTGCCCAGTTTTTTTGGTTGCAGCCACTGAAGCACAGTTGCCAGAAAAAATATGCCATATAAATGCTGAAAATAGTCATTTTTTGCCATACGTTGACCTTGTAGGCATTGTTTGCCCAGTTTTTTTGGTCGCAGCCACTGAAGCACAGTTGCCAGAAAAAATATGCCATATAAATGCTGAAAATAGTCATTTTTTGCCATATACGTTGAGTCAACGTATGGCAAAAAATGACTATTTTCAGCATTTATATGGCATATTTTTTCTGGCCTCTGTGCTTCAGTGGCTGCGGCCAAAAAAACTGGGCAAACAATGCCTACAAGGTCAACGTCGTTGACCTTGTAGGCATTGTTTGCCCAGTTTTTTTGGCCGCAGCCACTGAAGCACAGAGGCCAGAAAAATATGCCATATAAATGCTGAAAATAGTCATTTTTTTGGTCGCAGCCACTGAAGCACAGTTGCCAGAAAAATTATGCCATATAAATGCTGAAAATATGCATTTTTTTGGTTGCAGCCACTGAAGCACAGAGGCCAGAAAAATTATGCCATATAAATGCTGAAAATATAAATTTTTTTGGTTGCAGCCACTGAAGCACAGAGGCCAGAAAAATTATGCCATATAAATGCAGAAAATATGCATTTTTTTGGTCGCAGCCACTGAAGCACAGTTGCCAGAAAAATTATGCCATATAAATGCTGAAAATATAAATTTTTTTGGTTGCAGCCACTGAAGCACAGAGGCCAGAAAAATTATGCCATATAAATGCTGAAAATATGCATTTTTTTGGTCGCAGCCACTGAAGCACAGTTGCCAGAAAAATTATGCCATATAAATGCTGAAAATATAAATTTTTTTGGTTGCAGCCACTGAAGCACAGAGGCCAGAAAAATTATGCCATATAAATGCTGAAAATATGCATTTTTTTGGTTGCAGCCACTGAAGCACAGAGGCCAGAAAAATTATGCCATATAAATGCAGAAAATATGCATTTTTTTGGACGCAGCCACTGAAGCACAGTTGCCAGAAAAAATATGCCATATAAATGCTGAAAATAGTAATTTTTTGCCATACGTTGACCTTGTAGACATTGTTTGCCCAGTTTTTTTGGTTGCAGCCACTGAAGCACAGAGGCCAGAAAAAATTAAACCAGTAGGGTTTGCACCCTAGTTTGTAACGGTGGCGGAGGGAGGAGGAGGACGCTAAAGGACAGCTGTGTGTGGAGTCATGAGGCTTGAAGAGAAGGACAGCTGCATAGAAGTCAGAACAAGTCTTCCGGCGTGCAGTAACCCTCCGAGATCCACCCCTCATTCATTTTAATAAAGGTCAGGTAATCGACACTTTTGTGACCTAGGCGAGTTCTCTTCTCAGTTACAATCCCTCCTGCTGCACTGAAGGTCCTTTCTGAGAGCACACTTGAGGCTGGGCAAGACAAGAGGTTCATGGCAAATTGTGACAGCTCTGGCCACAGATCAAGCCTGCGCACCCAGTAGTCCAGGGGTTCATCGCTCCTCAGAGTGTCGATATCTGCAGTTAATGCCAGGTAGTCCGCTACCTGCCGGTCGAGGCATTCTTTGAGGGTGGATCCAGAAGGGTTGTGGCGCTGCCTTGGACAGAAAAACATTTGCATGTCTGACGTTACAGACTGGCCAAAGGGCTTTGTCCTTGCAGGTGTGCTCGTGGCAGGATTACTGGCACCTCTGCCCCTGGAATGTTGATGAGTTCCTGAAGTGACATCACCCTTAAAAGCATTGTACAACATGTTTTGCAGGCTGGTTTGTAAATGCCGCATCTTTTCGGACTTGTGGTATGTTGGTAACATTTCTGACACTTTATGCTTGTACCGAGGGTCTAGTAGCGTTGCGACCCAGTACAGGTCCTTCTCCTTAAGCCTCTTGATACGGGGGTCCTTCAACAGGCATGACAGCATGAAAGACCCCATTCTCACAAGGTTGGATGCAGAGCTATCCATCTCCGCTTCCTCATTATCAAGGACTGCATCATCCACGGTCTCCTCCCCCCAGCCACGTACAAGACCAGGGGTCCCCAAAAGGTCACCACTAGCCCCCTGGGAAGCCTGCTCCTGTTGGTCCTCCTCCTCCTCCTCCACAAAGCCACCTTCCTCCTCTGACTCCACTTCTGGCACCTCTCCCTGCGTTGCAGCAGGTGCCTGGGTTCGTTCTGGTGATTCCGACCAGAAATCGTGCGCTTCCAGCTCCTCGTCACGCTGGTCTACAGCCTCATCTGTCACTCGTCGCACGGCACGCTCCAGGAAGAAAGCGAAGGGTATTAGGTCGCTGATGGTGCCTTCGGTGCGACTGACCATATTTGTCACCTCTTCAAAAGGTCGCATGAGCCTGCAGGCATCGCGCATAAGCACCCAGTAACGGGGGAAAAAAATCCCCAGCTGTGCAGATCCAGTTCTACCACCCAGTTCAAAAAGGTACTCGTTGACGGCCCTTTGTTGTTGCAGCAGACGTTCCAACATAAGGAGCGTTGAATTCCAGCGAGTCTGGCTGTCAGAAATCAAACGCCTGACTGGCATGTTGTAGCGCTGCTGAATGTCAGCAAGGCGTGCCATGGCTGTGTAGGAACGTCTGAAATGGGCCGACACCTTTCTGGACTGGGTGAGAACGTCCTGGAATCCTGGGTACTTGGAGACAAAACGTTGGACTATTAAATTTAACACATGTGCCATGCAGGGCACATGTGTTAAATTGCCTAGTCTCAACGCTGCCAACAGATTGCTTCCATTGTCACACACCACTTTTCCGATCTGCAGTTGGTGTGGGGTCAGCCACCGATCGGCCTGTGACTGCAGAGATGACAGGAGTACAGATCCGGTATGGTTTTTGCTTTCCAGGCACGTCATCCCCAAGACAGCGTGACAACGGCGTACCTGGCACGTCGAATAGCCTAGGGGGAGCTGGGGGTGCACAGGTGTGGAGGAGGAGAAGGAGGACCCAGCAGCAGAGTAAGAAGAAGAAGAAGACGAGGTAGAGAGCGATGGAGGAGTAGAGGTGGTGGCAGAACCGCGTGCAATCCGTGGCGGTGACACCAACTCCACTGTTGTTGTTGAGCTACCCATTCCCTGCTTCCCAGCCATTACCAAGTTCACCCAGTGGGCAGTGTAGGTGACATACCTGCCCTGACCATGCTTGGAGGACCATGCGTCAGTAGTCATATGGACCTTTGGCCCAACACTAAGTGACAGAGATGCGGTAACTTGGCTCTGCACATGTTGGTACAGGTGTGGTATTCCCTTTTTAGAAAAAAAATTGCGGCTGGGTACCTTCCACTGCGGTGTCCCAATTGCTACAAATTTGCGGAAGGCCTCAGAGTCCACCAGCTGGTATGGTAAAAGCTGGCGGGCTAAGAGTGCAGACAAGCCAGCTGTCAGACGCCGGGCAAGGGGGTGACAGTCAGACATTGGCTTCTTACGCTCAAACATGGCCTTCACAGAAACTTGGCTGGTGGCAGATGACTGGGAATGGGAACAGGTGGTCAAGGTGGAAGGCGGAGTGGAGGGTGGTTCAGACGGGTCAAGGAGAGCAGAGGTAGAGCAGTAAGATGCTGGACCAGAAGGAGTGTGGCTTTTAGTTTGCCTGTTGCCTTTGAGGTGTTGCTCCCAAAGTGCTTTGTGCTTGCCGCTCATGTGCCTTCGCATAGAAGTTGTACCTATGTGGCTGTTGGGCTTACCAAGGCTCAGTTTCTGACTGCACTCATTGCAAATTACAATGCTTTTGTCAGAGGCACACACATTAAAAAAATCCCACACTGCTGACTTTTTGGAAGTGTGCGATCTGGCGGTAACAGTAGAAGTTGGCGGCATTGGCGGCAATGGCGGGTGCGTTGGCCGGCTGAACACAGGTGCCGATACATGTTGTTGCCCTACTGATCCCTGCGGGCTGTCCTCCCTGCTTCTTCTAAGTCTTATTCTCCTACTGCCTCTCTGACTCTCCGTCTCTCCATCTGAACTACCCTCCTCTTGCTCTCTTCTACTAGGCACCCACAAAACATCAATCTCCTCATCATCATTCTCCTCAGATGCATCAATTTCTTCTGACACATCACAGAAGGAAGCAGCAGCGGGGACCTCCTCCTCATCACTCATTATGTCCATCTCTATCGTGTTCTCTGCCAGAATTAAATCTGGTGTAAGGTCCTCATCTCCTTCATCTTCTTCTGGCAATAATGGTTGCGCATTACTCAGTTCAAGAAACTCATGGGAAAATAACTCCTCTGACTCCAGTGAAGAAGGGGCACCGGTGGTGGAGGAAGTGTTACGTGGGGTGGCCATAGCAGTGGAGGATGAGGAGGATGTTGTGGTAAAGTTAGAAACGGTAGAGGATGGGGTGTGCTGTGTAAGCCAGTCAACTACCTCTTCAGCATTTTGGGAGTTCAGGGTCATTGGCTTTTTAAAACTGGGCAATTTGCTAGGGCCACAGGATTGCATAGCAGCACGGCCCCTAGCACGGCCTCTGCGTGGCGGCCTGCCTTTGCCTGGCATTATTTTTAAAAAAACAACAACAACAACAAAAACTCAGTTGGTTTTTCTGGAAACGATAATACACACAGCTAGATGGCGGGTTGAAGAAAACAGTGTGCAAATGATGCCTACAAGGTCAACGTATACACTACTACAGCGGTGGATACGGATTACGTAAAATATATGAATGCTGCTTGAAAAAAAGTAACTCAAGTGGTTTTTCTAGAGACGATAATATTATCAATATTTAGACAAAATGTGAACAAGGTCACACAGCTAGATGGCGGGTTGAAGAAAACAGTGTGCAAATAATGCCTACAAGGTCAACGTATACACTACTACAGCGGTGGATACGGATTACGTAAAATATATTATGGCTGCTTGAAAAAAGTCACTCCGGTGTTTTTTCTGGAGACGGTAATATTATGGATATTTAGACAGAATGTGAACAAGGTCACACAGCTAGATGGCGGGTTGAAGAAAACAGTGTGCAAATAATGCCTACAAGGTCAACGTATACACTACTACAGCGGTGGATACGGATTACGTAAAATATATGAATGCTGCTTGAAAAAAAGTAACTCAAGTGGTTTTTCTAGAGACGATAATATTATCAATATTTAGACAAAATGTGAACAAGCTCACACAGCTAGATGGCGGGTTGAAGAAAACACTGTGCAAATAATGCCTACAAGGTCAACGTATACACTACTACAGCGGTGGATACGGATTACGTAAAATATATTATGGCTGCTTGAAAAAAGTCACTCCGGTGTTTTTTCTGGAGACGGTAATATTATGGATATTTAGACAGAATGTGAACAAGGTCACACAGCTAGATGGCGGGTTGAAGAAAACAGTGTGCAAATAATGCCTACAGGGCAAATAATGCCTAAAAGGTCAACTTATACACTACTACAGCGGTAGTAAAATAAAAAAAAGTAAAATAAAAAAAAAATGAATATTAAAAAAAAAAAATTAAATTTGGTGCTGCTGAACTACTAGGAGCAGCAGATTAGCACACCAGTCCCACTCCCCAACACTGCTAGACTAATAGCACTGGGCTCTTATAGTAGTAGTAGTAGTAGTAGTAAAACAACAAAAAAATAAATAAAAGGAGTCCTTACAAGGACTACTGTTATTGCAGCAGTCAGCAGATGAGATCAGAAGCAGGACAGCTGCCCACTGCAGCTACATACAGAGCACTGCAGTAGAAGGTAGATTACTAGCCAGCAAAGCTACCTAAGCTTAAATGTCCCTCAAACCCCTGCAGACTTCTGTCCCTCCAATAACAGAGCAGTATCAAAACGATTACTAGCCAGCAAACTTTCAACTGTCCCTGAAATCACTAACAGGCAGCAGCTCTCTCCCTACACTATCTCTTCAGCACACACAGGCAGAGTGAAAAAACGCTGCAGGGCTTCGGTTTTTATAGGGAAGGGGAGTGGTCCAGGGGAGAGCTTCCTGATTGGCTGCCATGTACCTGCTGGTCTGGGGTGAGAGGGCAAAAAAAAGCGCCAACAATGGCGAACCCAAAATGGCGAACGTCGCGCGACGTTCGCGAACTTCCGGCGAGCGCGAACACCCGATGTTCGCGCGAACAAGTTCGCCGGCGAACAGTTCGCGACATCTCTACCCCTGGCCACCAATGTATTATTTTAATATTCTATAGGCCCCTGCCACCAATCTTTTTTTTAAAACTTTTTTTTTGGGGCCCCAATTTTTTTTTAACTCGTAAGGGGCCCCTTGGCACCATTGTTTTTTTTTGGTTTTTTTTTTTTAAAAAAAAAATTAATTTTCTTTTTGGTGGCCCCAAATTTTTTTAACTTGTAAGGGGGGCCCCTGCCACCACTTTTTTTTTTTTTTTCAAATTTTTTTTTGGGGCCCCAATTTGTTTTTGACTTATAAGGGGGCCCCTGCCGCCAATGGTTTTTTTTTTTTCAAAAAAAAAATTTTTTTTTTCAAATTTTTTTTTGGGGCCCCAATTTGTTTTTAACTTGTAAGGGGGGCCCTGCCACCAGTTTTTTTTTTTTTTTCAAAAAAATTTTTTTTTTTCCAAATTTTTTTTTTGGGGCCCCAATTTGTTTTTAACTTATAAGGGGGCCCCTGCCGCCAATGGGTTTTTTTTTTCAAAAAAAAAATTTATTTTTTTTTCAAATTTTTTTTTGGGGCCCCAATTTGTTTTTAACTTATAAGGGGGCCCCTGCCACCAATGTTTGTTTATTTTTTAGTTTTTTTTACATTTTTTTTTGTTGGGGCCCCAAGTTTTTTTTAACTTATAAGGGGGCCCCTGCCACCAATGTTTTTAAAAAAAAATTTTTTTTTTTTTGGGGCCCCAATTTTTTATAAGGGGGCCCTGACCATCAATAGCTTTTTACAACTTGTGTGTGGGGGGGGGTTACTTTTTTAGCGCTGATGTCTGTGTGGTCTTTTAACTGCAATGTGGAGTGGGCTGGATATAGGGCGGAGCTTGGTCGTCAGTGTGGGCGGGGCCCAGGGGCCCCAAAAATTTTGTTGTACGGGGCCCCGTGATTTCTAATGGCGGCCCTGATGGCAACTGTCATCATAGTGCTGGTATCTGACAACTGTCACTATGTTAGTGGTTACCATAACAGCAATTTTTTAGTACTCTAGTCATGCTAGCGGTTTTATTATCAAATGTCACCATGACAACTGCCACTATGAAAATAATAATTATTGCATGGAAGGTGTTCAGCAAGAAGAAGCACTTGGCAGTGTAGGTAGGTGGGATACCCGGCATGCTTCACCCTTCCTTCCACTCATTCCGTCTACCCCCTGTTGCCAAGAACAGTGACTTAGCAACCAGACATCAGTTTTAACTGCAAACTGAAGTGACGTGTCTACAGAAATGAAAAACCACACGCATACAAAACAGGCTAATATACAAAGAAGCAATGTTTTATTAGCATTGTTTAGCCTTTCTTATCTAACCTGCTGCTATTTAATTGCCTCCTATGCGTCAGTATCTATAATAAGAACTTTTACTGCTTTCAATGGATGATTTCCCCTGCCAAAGGGGAAATATATAAATTGGATAAAATAAGTGTATGTTTATTTTGTCCTATATTGTGCATCCTTTTTGTGCATATTTTTTCCACATTGTGGTCCAAATATCTGATTTATCAAATGTTATGGGGCATAACTAATAACTCACCCCGAAAGGTAAATTATATAGTGAATAAAGTACCCCCTCTTGTAAAATATAAGGATATTATAAGTTACCGAGGAGTTTCATGACCATATAAAAACACGAGGCCGAAGGCCGAGTGTTTTTATACAGGTCATGGAACTCCGAGGTAACTTCTAATATCCTCATATTTTACAACTGGGGGTACTTTATTTATTATAATACACAAATTTTAGTGAGTCATGTGACAGAAATGACATCACTACTCACCGTTTATAACTGATGACATCACTACTCACCGTTTATAAGGATATAATTTACAGGATATTCATGGCTTTTGTGTATTATAAGGATATTAGAAGTCAGAAAGGAAACCCTTATGAAGACGGAAGGCCTCTGATCAAATGCTTTCTGTGCAGTCAGGGTCACCATCAATGAGTTACCAAGTAACCCTTTCATGGGCCCATTTGCAATGGTAAAGAAGATGGTTTGGGCAGATTGGGGTCATGTTTGGCCATAATTAGGTATGACTTGGGCATGATGATTTGTCGAGACAGCCCTGCAATCAGATGATGGAACTCCAAGGTGAGTGCTAATATCCACCAACAGCAAATTTAGGAAGTTGTGTGACACAAATTATATCATTCTGTATTAATCCAATAGAATTACTAAACCGCAGTATAACTGGTGTGGAGCAATGCCCAGATTGGCAATCTGTGGATTTTGGCAAATGCCAGAGAGACTGCTGTAAGATTCCATAGATACTCACTATTTATTGGGCTGGTTAGGGGGGCTATTTGGGCATCTATGTCCTTGAAATGCCAGGGCCTATTTTGAATCCCATGCCAGACCTGTTCTACGATGGGAAGTTGATTTCAACTGCTCATGTCTATATTGTAGAAACTAAAGCCACTAAATACTATTGACTTCAGGTTCTGTTGTCCAGATGATCTGATAGAGCCAGCTAAACCAACACTGCCGATGTTTTATTTAGACAATGCAAATCAGACTGGATGCTTTGCCATGCTGAGGAATTACAAACAAACACAAACTGAGTAGATGCCAATGGATGCAGTTTGTAAAGTAGAAATAAGAACAGTCAGATGCAGTTTCATTTAAAAGTGGCTTTGACTATAGTTACACCAGTCACTTGTCTGTATTGGCACCTTATTGTTGTAAAGGTTTTCAATACTTCTGGATATAGGAGCAGATACTCCAATGCAGAAACTGTGCTGCTACGTTATTTATTCATTTATTGGTTTATTAAATAACGTAGCAGCACAGTTTCTGCATTGGAGTATCTGTTCCTATATCCAGAAGTATTGATACTTTCTTAAGGACATAAAGTTGGGAACTGGATGCTAAAGTTTTTTCTGGCGCATGCTGGTCCTGCATATCAAGCAACTTTGTTGTAAAGGTTTTCTTAAAGGCACGAAGCTAATGATTAGGGATGCACCGAATCCATTTTTTTGGATTCGGCTGAACCCCCGAATCCTTAGTGAAAGATTCAGCCGAATACCGAACCGAATTTGCATAAGTAAATTAGGGGTGGGAAGGGGAAAACATTTTTTACATCCTTGTTTTGTGACAAAAACTCATGTGATTTCCCTCCCAACCCCCAATTTGCATATGCAAATTAGGATTCGTATTCAATCCTACTGAAAAAGGCCGAATCCTGAATCCTGGATTCGGTGCATCCCTATTAATGATTATGGCACTGGCTTCCACAAATAAAAACAATAAAAACCCAAGGGGGCCCAGCCCAAAGGATAGTTAGGTGTTTACAGCTTATATACAGTCCTAGATATACCTGAAAATGTAGGATAATGGCTGTTGTTTTTATAGGCTCAATAGGGAGTACTCAATTGCGGACCGCAAAAAGGGGAACTGAGCCCATATAGCCTAAAGACCTCAGGTTTATGGTATGAGAAGTAATGGTGAGATAACGCTGCTCAATGTTTTCAGGTGCATTTCTATGCTGCTTCCAAAAACTAAAACAAGGTAATAGTTCAGGATGCCAGCCACTGACATAGCAAACAGGAAAAAGATGATACGCTTTCCAAAAATATATCCTGGGGTACTGAAAATAAACAAAAAAAAACAAAGGTTAGAATCATAAAGTATATACAGGAACCTTACTATTAACAAATCAAAAAATAACATTCCCTCCTTAACTAAACGTAAACCACAAATAATAACCAGAAAAGCGTACAGCTTGGACTGATGGGTGTTATAATGCTGTTTGTCCTACATCTACAGTAAATGGATTTATATTATATTTGGAGAATAAAACATTCAACTCTCACTGTCCACAATAGAGTGGTAAATAAGTTATGGTATCGGCAGTTCTTTTGTGGAAGCAGTTGAATATGATTATTATTCTGCATGCTAGAAAGATGCTTTTGGGATACAGATACATTTTAGTCAGTTGCGCTTTATTTTGCTAGAATTAAGTCAAACAGCTCCCAAGTTTTTCTCAAACCATTGATAGTGTGGATATAAATACATGGCCTTTATGGTTTAAGCCACTGTGGAAATCCTCGAAATGAATAAATTGATTCTCAAAAAACTTGATAGTGTGCTAAATAAAATAACAGCTGTAGTGGGAAAGCTAGAGTGCAGAATCCCAAATGCAGGTACAGTATTTGTGGGCATGGGTATTTTGACATCAAAGAGCACAGGCCATCACTAAAAAGAGAGATATATCCTGAGATGATTTTCAATGGGTTTTCATTTCTTATTATTTGTGTTTTTTTAGTTATTAAGCTCTAATTCAGTAGCTCTTCATTATACAATTTCAGCAATCTGGTTGCTATGGTCCCAATTATCCTATCCCTAGCAACCATGCATTGATTTGAATAAAAGACTGGAATATGAGTAGGAGAGGCCTGAATAGAAAGATGATTAATAAAAAGTAGCAATAACAATACATTTGTAGCCTTACAGAGCATTTGTTTTTTAGATGGGGTCAGCGACCCCAATTCAAAACTGCAAAGAGTCAGACGACAAAGCCAAAAAATTAAATATTAAAGACTAATTGAAAAGTTTAGAATTGGCCATTCTACAACATTCTAAAAGTTAACTTAAAGTCCCCTTTAAAGTCTAGATTGAAGGTCACTTAGGGAGAGAGCTTTACTGAAAACGTATTTCCTGTCCTAGATAGTTGAAACTTTGACTGACACACTGATATTTCCTACTTGATGTATTACTCTTTGGTTTCATTATGAGTCAGAAACTCTGTGGGTTTGAAGGAGGGACCTGTGGTATTTCTGTCACTGCTGAAGATTTCCTGAAGATCTTGTTTCCTGTTCCTGTTCCTGTTCCTGCCCTATCCCTGTTCCTGTTCTCTCTGATTCACCACTTTGACCTCGGCCTGTTTCCTGACTCTATAAGTTCTCTTCCTGTCCTGACCTTCAGCCTGTTTTTTGGATTACGATTATCTGCCGCCTGTCTATAGTTCCCTCCTTTTAGCCTGGTGGAGACGGGGCATGGGGCAGGGCTGTGATGCAGAGTGGGCGGACCACGGAGGGGGTGGGGCTATGATGCAGTGATCGGCGATTGACCTATTGCTATGTCAATCATAGGGAATTCTGCCAGGTTTTCCTAATTTGGAAAACCAGGCAGGCAGTTTTGACCCGGCAGCCCTTCAAATAACCTGGTCAAAACCGGACAGGTGGCAAACCTGCGCCTGTCTTCAAAATACAAAGACTTAGGGCAAGGCCAGACCTAACGTTTTAATGTTGCGTTTTTATAAAAGCTCCGTCGGGTGTAAATACACATAAACTGCACTACGACTGAAACTAATAGAAAACACACTATGGCAATTCTCACAGGGCACTTGCAAACCGAAACCCGTCACGGGACGCCAGTATTGTCGTTTTTCAGCAGAAACGCCAATACTTCAAGAAACTACAAAATCAATAGACTCCATGAGATCTGCACGTTTAAAACCACACTTTATGTAAATACACAGCATATTTTAAATATGGTGTCCAAATTCTCACGAGATAAATGGCGCATATATATGTTTACGTCGTATTAGGCCGGAGACGTAATTACGTTGCGTATTGACGATCATACCTGCTACATTTTGTATGTCAATAGCTTTTATATTTTTAAATAGCTTTTCTATTTCCAGCCAGCGGAATTATGGGGAACGAGAACAATGAGAAGTTCATGTTTGGAAAAGAAACCTATGTGCAGAAAAACGCATAAAAAAATGCATGTTGATGGTCGCGTGTGGTTTAAGTGGCGGATTTACCCCTCGACAGAGCTTTTTTTAAAAACGCAACGTAAAAACGCCACGTCTGGCCTTGCCCTTAAACACAAGACAATTTAATTGTTTACTCCTCGGACACTGGTTTTTCTGAACAAAAAATGGGATGCACTGAATCCACTATTTTGGATTCGACTGAAACCTCAAATCCTTGGTGAAAGATTCAGCCGAATACCGAACCGAATTAGCATAAGTAAATTAGGGGTGGGAAGGGGAAAACATTTTTTTCCATCCTTGTTTTGTGACAAAAAGTCATGTGATTTCCCTCCTCGCCCCTAATTTGCATAAGGATTTGGTTTGGCTGTGCAGAAGGACTCGGCCAAATCTGAATCCTGCAGAAAAAAGCGGATTCCTGGCCAAATCCCAAACCGAATCCTGGATTTGGTGCATCCCTATAATAAATAGAACAAGATGGCAGATAAATGGCACATAAATGTATGCTGGCCTATGTAGTTTCCCTGTTAGCTCTGTGTTTAAGCTGCATGAGCAACATTTACCTAGTCCAATAACTCAGTGAGACTATAATGAGCTACAACAACAGGGGGTCTGACACTGATTCTGCAGCAGTTCTAAAATGACAAGGAAAGCCTCATTCACTGATATTTGCCCAAGTCATAGGAACCTCCAGTGAATTAAAATGCTAAGTTATTTCAGAAATAACCTTCGCCTGCCTTCTGCCTGTTTTCATGTACTTGTTTTTACTGCCTCTCTTCATTTGTACTGATCTGCAGAGGTCTGTACCAGGTTTTTCCTTTATTAAAAGTGTTAGTTACACAGCATATCAGCTCCTGTCTGTTTAATTACCAGCAATACTCCTAACAGTATGTTCCCTTGCTACACCGTGGTTCTTGTCTGCATAATTTCTGAGAAAGAAGAGGGGAATGGGGAAACACTTTGAATTATCTTCTCACTGTTCTGGATCAGTGGTGGATCTACCTTCCCTTCACTCCCCTCTTCTGTGTACTGCACATCTACCACTCCATATACCAGATTGTATTAGTGCATTACCCTCCACTGCTTCCCCACACCCCTTTGGTGGCAACTGTGAGCTGTAGTTATTTTTCATACCTCTGTGTCTTTTCTCCCAGATATCCAACAAAGTACTTCTGTCTGACGAACAAATAGATGAGGCCAGCGAAGGCTGCAGGTACTGAGAAAAAAAGGAAAAAAGTGAATGACATGGTAAAACTCTAAATTAGTTGACGTGTAATGGACAGACTCTCCAGGTTGTGTCAGCAGCTTATGGGACCTGACTGATATGTGGCCATAAATCTGCCAGCTATCCCATTGGAGGAGGACTGCTTTGGCACATAGATGTGGTCTTCTCCCAGTGAGTATACACGGCCCACAGTATGAGTCATGAGTTGGCCCAGCATGTTAATTGTCAAACAGAACAAAGATCCGAAAAAGTATAAAAAAAAAAAAACTATGATTGAAGTGAACCTACATACGAACAGTAATATCTAACCATTATCGTAACTACAGTCCTTTATCTTAATGAGACCAAAGTTTGCACCCGTATGATATATAGTAAAAGAAGCAATATTTTACCTTGACTACAGAGCAGTCCTGCGCACCACAGCACCGCTAGAAAGGTTGGATAAGCATCAATACAGTTCTGGCTGAAAAAAGAAGAAAAATAATATTTAAAATAACCTTCATACACACGTTTTTGGGATTAAATAGTAAAATATATTTAAATGGGTGATTAACCTTTAAGTTAACTTTAAATATAATATGGAATGGCTAATTCTCAGCAACCTTTCAGTTGGCCTTATTTTTTTTACTTTATAGTTTATGAATTAAATGCCTTCTTCTGACTCATTCCAGCTTTTACAAATTCTCTGTAAGGCTACAAATGTATTGTTATTGCTACTTTCTATTACTCATCTTTTTATTCAGGCCTCTCCTATTCATATTCCAGTCTCTTATTCAAATCATTGCAAGGTTGCTTGGGTAATTTAGAGCCTAGCAACCGGATTGATGAGCCGCTGAATAAAAAGTGAAATACCAAAAAACACAAATAATAAAAAATGAAAACCAACTGCAAATTGTCTCAGAATATCACTCTCTACATCATAATAAAAGTTAATTTAAAGTTGAAGATCCCCCAAAGTTTAATAACCATGTCAAAAGATGCAAAATAGACAATATGAGGAAGATGTTTCCGTTTAAAATGTATTTTCAGAAAGAAGATCCCTTGTTTCTTGGATTTCAGAATTTGTAAAAGCTGTTTGTATTAGGGATGCACCAAATCCACGATTCAGTTTGGGATTCAAATTTGGCCGAATCCTTGTGACTGTCTGAACCTAATCCGAATCCTAATTTGCATATGTAAATAAAGGGGTGGGAAGGGAAATCACATGACTTTTTGTCATAAAACAAGTAAGCAAAAAATTGTTTCCACTTTTCCCTTTCCTGACCCTAATTTGCAAATGCAAATTAGGATTCGGATTCTGTTCGGTATTCAGCCAAATCTTTCACAAATAGTGGATTTGGTGCATCTCTGATTTGTGTAGCACTTGTGTTTGTTTGTTTGTTACTGCAAACAACAAAATACAAAGACTTAGGGCAAAGCCAGACCTGACGTTTTAACATTGCGTTTTTATAAAAGCTCCGTCGGGTGTAAATACACATAAACTGCCCTACCACTGAAACTAATGGAAAACACACTATGGCGTTTCTCAAAGGGCACTTGCAAACCCGTCACGGGATGCCAGTATTGGCGTTTTTCAGCAGAAACGCCAATACGTCAAGTAACTACAAAATCAATAGACTCCATGAGATCTGCACGTTTAAAACCACACTTTATGTAAATACGCAGCATATTTTAAATATGGTGTCCAAATTCTCACGAGATAAATGGCGCATATATGTGTTTACGGCGTATTAGGCCGGAGACGTAATTACGTTGCGTTTTGACGATCATACCTGCTACATTTTGTATGTCAATAGCTTTTATATTTTTAAATAGCTTTTCTATTTCCAGCCAGCGGATGAGAATGAGAAGTTCATGTTTGGAAAAGAAGCCTATGTGCAGAAAAACTCATAAAAAAATGCATGTTGATGGTCGCATGTGGTTTAAGTGGCCTATTTACGCCCCGACAGAGCTTTTTTAAAAATGCAACGTAAAAACGCCACGTCTGGCCTTGCCCTTAAAGACAAGACAATTTAATTGTTTACTCCTCGGACACTGGTTTTTCTGAACAAAAAATGGGATGCACTGATTTTGGATTCGGCTAAAACCTCAAATCTTTGGTGAAAGATTCAACCGAATACCGAACCGAATTTGCATAAGTAAATTAGGGGTGGGAAGGGGAAAACATTTTTTTCCATCCTTGTTTTGTGACAAAACGTCATGTGATTTCCCTCCCCGCCCCTAATTTGCATATGGATTTGGTTTGGCTGTGCAGAAGGACTCGGCCAAATCTGAATCCTGCTGAAAAGGCGGATTCCTGGCCGAATCCCGAACCGAATCCTGGATTCGGTGCATCCCTATAATAAACAGAACAAGATGGCAGATAAATGGCACATAAATGTATGCTGGCCTATGTAGTTTCCCTGTTAGCTCTGTGTTTAAGCTGCATGAGCAACATTTGCCTAGTCCAATAACCCAGTGAGACTATAATGAGCTACAACAACAGGGGGTCTGACACTGATTCTGCAGCAGTTCTAAAATGACAAGGAAAGCCTCATTCACTGATATTTGCTCAAGTCATAGGAACCTCCAGTGAATTAAAATGCTATGTTATTTCAGAAAAAACTGCACCAGCCCAGGGAACTGTCTATAAAAGCACCGCACCTTTATCTTAGCTCTCTTCCAGGCATACCTTGTGAAGAAGTAGGCTTGTGCTCCATTATAAAGTTCCCCAGGGCCAGGGGAATTAACTTTGCAATTTAATGTCTAACATTTTGGAAAACTTCTATCCTCATACTAGGGTGACTGGGCCATATAATGCTGGGGCAATTGTGCCTTGAAATGCTAAGGTCATACTGTGTGACTAAAGGCTAGGGTCACACCGTGTAATAAAATCTGGGACCAAACAGTGTCATGAAAGACTGTGTGATCAAATGATGGGGTTACTGTTAATTTTGGAGCCATTCCATGATTAAGTGTGGGGGTTCACTGTGTCATATATTGGTGGTCATAGTGCTGTGCTATACTGGGGGTTACTGAGTCTTATAATGCTCAGTGGGAAGAAAGCATGGATAAAACTGTATCTGGCGTGTGCCCTGTGGATTGAAAAGTGGGGGTGATCTGTGCTGAAATAGGCAAGGCCTTCCAAAAATTTTGGTGGTGCATGAACTCTACCACAATTCTTTTTTTTTTTGTAACTTAAATTTCATTAAAAAGATTCAAGTTGGTTTACAATAAATTAATCATACATATGACTGACAGGATCTTACAGTATACAGTAAGTAGGTTACAACACTATACAATACTTTCAGATTCTATGTGGATCATCCTGTTCATCCTAATACCGAACCAAACATGGATTTGCATATGTAAATAAGGGAAACGAGGGGGAAAAACAACTGAGCGTGGTTAAAATATTTTTATATTCCTTGTTTGTGTGATGAAATGTCATGTGATTTTTTGGATTCTGATTCAGTTCTAAAAAAGGCTCAATCTTGTCCGAATCACAAACTGAATCCTGGATTCCGTCACCACGCCCCGGCACTGGGCGGGCGGGAGTGGGGTGGGGAATGAGTGGGGCAGCGCAGATGGCAGGTGGCTTGTGAAGTGCAGTGTGCTGGGCTCTCTGAAGAGTTTTTTGTAGGGGGGCCTGGTGTGCTGTAGTTACACAACTGGTTGCTATAACTGGTGGGCATCAGAAGCGTGGCGCACAGCCGGGCCCTGTCCCCCTCCGAACGGCCGCATTTGTCAACGGCGCGCGGTCTACCGGGGGGCCCTGAGGGGGTGCGGGCCCTGGCCTGCTTGCACCCCCTGCTCCCCTCGTAGTTCTGCCACTAGTGGGCATAGCTAAATCCAATTGTGGAGGCTTGCTACACATGTCACAGACCAGCCTTCCACTCTCTTTTAATCCATTTCCACCAATGTTGTTAATAGTACAAGTAGGAAACAAACAAGGCTGTCATTATTACACAAGGTTGTGGTGGATTAAGTGTATTAATATGTTATTAGAACTTGGACCAAAGGCCATGTGTGCCCTGTGCTTTATGTAACAGCTGTTTGTCAGTCATTCTTTACACTCACTTTGCTGTATACACTTTCTCAAATGCCAGGGAGCCGGTTCTCTGGAAACTCTTGGATTGCTGGTTCTTGGATTCGTTCTCAACTTTGAATGCAAATGAAACTATAATATAAATAGAAAAGAGCTTTTTATTTTGATTCACACTTTCATAGCTGATGTACAGTGAAAATTCACAATTCCACCCCATACTTATGTGTACACCTATTATTAATTCATATACAGTATCTTCAGACTTGATCCCCATCTAATGAGCAGGTATAAATGTGCAGGGACAAAGCTGCTACAGTGGATCAGAATCAGCACCAATTCTCAACAACTGCCATACAGATCACCTTAAAGCAGGAGTGCCCACACTTTACTAATGCGAGGTCTACTTTTAGTGATGTTGTCCCATTATGTTCTACATCCATAAAAGCATTGTTAGCATTCTGTCACATGAAATATGACTTAAATACTGATTCATGGGAAAATGTTTACTGCTATATTTAACAAACATCTATTTTTTAACCTTAACATAATAAATACCTGAATGAAAAGCATGAAACAAGAAGGTGATTTAGAAAAACTATACTTGTTGACAGTGTCTTGAGATCTACTGATCACCGGCTAAAGGTCTACTGGTAGATCCCGATCTACCTTTTGGGCACCCCTGCCTTAAAGGGATACTGTCATGGGGAAAAAATGTCTTTTTTTCCAAAATTAATAGTGCTGCTCCAGCAGAATTCTGCACTGAAATCCATTTCTCAAAAGAGCAAACAGATTTTTTTATATTTAATTTTGAAATCTGACATGGGGCTTGACATATTGTCAGTTTCCCAGCTGCCCCCAGTCATGTGACTTGTGCTCTGATAAACTTCAGTCCCTCTTTACTGCTGTACTGCAAGTTGGAGTGATATCGCCCCCCCACCCCAACAGCCTGACAACAGAACAATGGGAAGGTAACCAGATAACAGCTCCCTAACACAAGATAACAGATGTCTGGTAGATCTAAGAACTGTGACACATTCAGTTACATTGAGTAGGAGAAACCTGCCAGAAAGCAGTTCCATCCTAAAGTGCTGGCTCTTTCTAAAAGCACATGACCAGGCAAAATGACCTGAGATAGCTCATACACACCAATATTACAACTAAAAAAATACATTTGCTGGTACGGGAATGAAATTTTATATGATAGAGGGAATTATTTGCAGTGTAAACAGTATAATGTAGAAATAAAAACGACATCATAAAAATCATGACAGAATCCCTTTAATTTCCTTTACGCCCCTATTACCTCATTCTCCATAGGTAATTAGACATACAGGGGCACATTTTCTAAGGGTCGAATTTCGAAGTGCTAAAACTTTGAAATTCGACCATAGAATTGAAAAAATTTGATAGTCTAAGTTTTTTTTGTTTGAATTTAGCTGTTTTCGTTCGAAATTTAATCGATTGATCAAACGATTTTCAAAAAAAAACTTAGACTTCTAAAAACAGCCAAATATTGTCTATAGGTTCCAGGAGGTCCCCATAGGCTAACATAGCAATTCGTCAGGTTTAAGGTGGCAAAGTGTCAAATTTGAAGTTTTTTAAAGAGACAGTACTTTCATTTTCGAATGGTCGAATATTCGAAGTTTTTTCAATTCAAAATGAATTTTGGCCTATTCGATGGTCGAAGTACCCAAAAATTACTTTGTTTTTGAATTTGAAAATTCACTTCGAATTCACTTCGACCCTTAGTAAATGTGCCCCACAATGTTGCACTAGTAGGACGTGGAAGTGTTGCTGGATGAATCATATTTGGTCCAATGTAAGTTAGAGCATTTGGGGTTCTGTATGATACACATTATATTCTGGATCTCCTGGGAATGGTGATGCCATATTGCTAACAGGGTTAGGAAAGGGAATCATTTATACACAGCTTATTACTTTTTTACTGTGGAACTCAAAGCTCTGTACAGCAAACAATGCTGCCATTACTGATATGCTGGGGCACCAGGAGATTATGAACAATGCCTCAAAACTAACTTTCTGGTCAGAGGAAGAATCCCTATACACTCTAAATCGCCAGTTGGCCAGTTTCCTCTCTGCGTGACTATTGTAATGGCACTGGCATTTGACTGCTACACTTATAGATTTTGGCTCTGCCCTGTATTAGTTCTTTTAGGCTTTATCATGCACCAGATTGTGACCCAATATTTATTCCGACCCCCATACAAGATAACCTATGTATGTAAAAATATTATATCAAGCTGCCACATTTCCAAAAATAATCAGAAAAACAATATCCCCAAATATCCCCTTAACAACAGATTTGACTTCATGAATACCTAGGAGAGAAAATAAGCATTCACCCACAAATCTGACTCCAACTTGTCTTCAGGCTGGGACCCCCGTATCCACAGTTTTGTGAACCCCCCAAGAAGGGCCATCCCCACATCCTGAATACTTCTGTCAATTTCTGCTTTCTCTAAATGGAATCACTTTGCTGTGCCTAAAAACATGGGTATGGAGTAATAGCAGTGATGGGGAAGTTGTGGTGGAGAGTTGTTTTCTAGACTGAAATAACATTTTTGGACGTTCTCTGCAAAAGTGTTTCTTTTGAAGGAGATAAGGATCAACTATTGACAGTCACAGTCCCAACCACAAAAAGAGAAGGAAGTCCTGGTGTTACACTCACAGCCACAGCACCCTTATATGCTTTGGATTCAATGATAAACAGACGTGTAATTTTGATATTTTACTTTTATTTCTCAGTCGGTAAATGTTACTGGTAAAAAATGCATGTTTTGTTTAGCCAAGGCAGCACCTATAACATATCCATCCACCATTAAAAGATATGAATTGGTTACAGAAACAAAGACTGTCCAAACGATCCTATTGATACTCTGATGATCTCAAACAATGTCAGTGGATGAATGGTGCACTAGCAGAAGAACTGACACTTCACTTCCTGTAGTTCCAATTGTTCAAGCTGTTGGCCTAAGCTAGAGGAACATTAGAAGGTGGCCACCCACAGGTATACTTGCACGCTATCCTTCAGCTGACCAAGTAAGTGGATTGGTAAGCTATAGTGGAAGAACATGCAGTGTATGGCCACCTTTATTCCAATATCAATTAGCAGAGGACCAAATCAGTTAATGCACTCATCAGGGCCCCCCTTAATGATCAATTCTTAGGTCTGAATCTATAGATAAGCCAAACATGGTGCATGATATTGGTGGATGAAACAAATTAGTTACTGCTAATTCGGTAACCTGGACAGACTTTGGTTAGCACTGGGAGAAGTAACCAAGGACGTCCGAACTGGCACTCAACATTAGGGATCCACTGACTCCCAAATTCAGCCGAACCCCAGCATTTTTTGCAGCACTGTGATCCAGCCAAATCTTGAGTACCTGACAGAACATAATCTTAACCCTAAACATCATATGACTTTAGACCTTCAGACAACTAAACATGGCAAATTCAAATTAGGGATTGGAATTGGATCCAACCTTTCTTGGTCATCTAAAAGCATGAACCTGGGTCAATATTATTTGCTTGAGCAGCAGGCAAAGACGGTGTCCCACAAAAGCAAGGTACTGCATTACACCAGACCCTGACCCTCCATGGTGGCACCACCATATATAACTTCTGCTTCTATTGTTCCATGGCATGAGCTCCATTTGGATTTTATTGGTTAGTCACATGTGGGCCATACATTATTGCTTAAAGGGGTCATTCACCTTTAAGGTAACTTTTAGTATTTTATAGAATGGCCAATTATAAGCAACTTTTCATTTGGTTTTAATTGTTTATTTTTTATAGCTTTATAGTTATTTGTCTTTTTCTTCTGACTCTTTGCAGCTTTCAAATGAGTCACTTAGCCCTTCTAAAAAAACAAATGCTCTGTAAGGCTGCTATTGCTACTTTTTATTTATAATCTTTCTATTCAGGCCCACTCTTATTCATATCCCAGTCTCATATTCAAATCAATGCATGGTTGCTAGGGTAGTGTGGGCCCTAGCTACCAGATTTCTTAAGATGCAAATTGAAGAGCTGTTGAATAAAAAGCTAAATAACTCAAAAATCTTAAATAATAAAAAATGAAAACCAATTGCAAATTGTCTCAGAATATCACGTTCTACATCATACTGAAAGGTGAACAACCCCTTTAACCAATAGGAACTTACAAGTCTGCTAGATGTCCCTCAAAAAAAAAAAGATGACAGCCAAAACAGAAATGGAACTCTAATGGCATGGCACATGAGTGAACTTGGGCAACTACAAGTAGCAGCTACTAATATACCTGGATAACATCAGCATTAAGTTGTCTACAGACCACACAGCTGATGGCAGACTAAATACAATAACAATCAACTTCTTTTTTAAAGAAGAGGTAAGTCTTGTGCATTAGGTCCTTAGTTCTGCTGCATGAAAGGAAAACAGAAACAGCCGTACAGGTAGAGGTTTCTTTGAAGCAGAGCTCCTGATTTCTGTTGCAGAATGTTTGTTCTGAGCCCTGCTGTGCTCATCTTTTTATCTCTCAACAAAGGCTGCACCAGCTCCAATGGAACCTTTGATGATGAATATTCATTACCTGCTTCCAGACACCCTGCCAGAAATCGACAGTTATTTTCTAATAAAAAAAATCACACTTTCGGGCAGTGAGAGAAAAAAAAAGTATATACAAAAGTTACAAGCATCTCATTCTAAAAGCTTCCAAGCATTTCTGCTTCTTTCCTCTGATCTTTTCAGGCTCAGAATTAGAATGGAGGAGGAGGTGGAGGCCGGGACTCCAAACTGAATCTTTCCCAGCATAACCAGGAAGGTCTTTATTACTTGGTAGGATTCTCAGTGTGCCATTCTTTGCATAACATATTCATTACACCTTTCCCATTTTTACTTTTTGGGACCCTCCAGTGCTTAGGGCCCTGGATCTATAAATGCTCTACCATACCCTGAAATGAGCTCTGGGTATGCCATATATTCTCTCTTGCAAACAGTAGAGTAACTACCAAATGAGCAGGGGCTGATGGGAGACTAGCATTGCCACCACCAGAATCCACTGAAGCCCAATGAGCCCTGTAGTACTTGCAGGGTTCGCAGCTGGTAGCATGTGAATTAAGCGGGTTCAATGCAAATTATGCCCGAGGCTTGTATGCCTTTAGTTATGGCACTGGTTTCAATGGGAACCAAATGACTATAGCATTTTTTTTTTTATCCTTCCCACTCCCTTTAGTGAATTATATTCGCTTACCATTCTGGATGACACTTATCAAAGTGACAACGGCCAGCAGAACAATATTCTCCACAATCTCAGTGTCCATCTCTATGGGAGTAACAGGAGCTGCTGTCTCGAGGAGGACTCACAAGTGCACACTGTGACGATGTAGAGGCTCTTGCTTAATGTGCAAAAAGAGGAAGCTGCCACACCTCCTTCAACACAAATATTATAGGCTGTGGCAATTTGGGCAGAAATCGTGTATTAAACATTTCCAAGAGATTATTATATCTTTGATGCCGTACTGGCCAAACTCAAGTTGCACAAATTAGTAATAAAATAATGAACACAGCGTTGTGGCATCCCAGCTGGTATTCTAGGTGGCAACCTTTCCACCAGTACGACCCATACTTGGGTAAGTAAATTGCTGACTTGCTATGTATGGTCACATTCAGGGTATATTACTTACAAAGCCTCCCCTAAGTCATTAATGAACAAGTTAAATAAAAGTGGACCCAATACTGAGCCCAGAGGGACCGCACTAAGAACTTTACTCTTATGTACCATTAACAACCACCCTCTGTACCCGATCCATTTAGTATTGGTCCATATGTCCAGACTGAGACACCAGGGGCCCACCAAAAAACCTTAGACGAGGGGCCCACTCTCAGTACTATTATTCTTCTCCTCCTCATTCATCCTTTATTCTCCTAGTTTCTTTTCTTTATATACTATAACCTATTATTCCATCTATTTAGGCTCTTTGTTTCATAGAAATAGGGAATGGTCATGAAATAGACCAAATATTTAGCATCTTGAGGGCCACTAACACCTGGGCCCACCGGCAGTTTTCCTGGTATCCCGCTGGGCCAGTCCGACACTGCATATGTCGATAAGACAGGTTTGAACATTTCACCTGCTGATGCAAAACTGGGGAGCTGCAAACAACAGCATCAACTAATAAACAATTGGCAACTGTAAATTCTCTGGGACTATTGCACCATGTATTTGCATCATGGATTAACTAGAAGTATGGAAATAGGGGCATGGCGATAGCACACTGCCCAACTGTCCCGTTTCCGTTTGCTGTGGGACAGTCCTGATTTTGACAGCTCAACCCACAGTCCTGGGTTTCTTACTGAAGTGTCCCGACGTTATCTTTGATCTCCTGCACTGAGAGCCCAGAACAGTGAGCAGCTGTACTTGGATACTTTTGTAACAATTTAAGATAAACAAAGATACAATTGTAAAAATGTAAGATAAACAGGTTAGTGATGTGCGGGCCGACCCCGAGGCATGTGGGACGGGCGGGTTCGGGCCGACCCCTGGATAAAATGCGCGGTACTTCCGGCTTCCGGAATTTATAGACTTCCGCCTGCCCCGCCCCTTGTGTGACATCACTGTGGGGCGGGCGGGCGCGGGTCTCTAAATAAAGGGGAGCAGCGGGCCCGGGTCGGGTGCGGGTAGGGAGCGGGTGGGTTAGGGTCGAGAAATTCTCGACCTGTACATTACTAAAACAGGTCTATTGAAAAACTTGCAGATTATTCTTCCCAAATGTTGGGATATGCTATAGAGCAGCGGTCTCCAAACTTTTTTTGGCCCGGGGAATGGTGTAGAGGCAAGTTTTTTGCAAGGACCAGGGAGGGGGTCAGTGTCCAATTCTGGCGCACCCGCGTTCAATTGAGTGCACTGTGTTAATAGGTCGCTAGACTGCTATAGAGACAGCAGAACCTGTGACTATTGGGGGCCCAGTAGGTATAATATGAGGCTCCATAGTGGCAGAAGTACTACAGGCCTGTTGTAGAATAATTACACCTCTGCAGCTTTATGTGGCGCTGACTGATAAACAGTTTGAATAAAAGTCTACAGAAATATCTAGTTCCCAAAGTGTGATCCATCAAAGTTGCACAACAGCCCAGAAAGTAACGCCTTTCCCATGTGCCATTCATTGATAGTGGCACTTTTCTAGTCAGTCAGGGGTCTAGGTTGTACGAGTATAGGGTTAAGCAGAAACTGGGCTCCCGTCGTGCACCGGGGTCCACCCTCATGTGAATAACTGTAACGGAACGGCGGTAAATCAGAGAGACTGACACAGTTCCTTTAGCTTTGCGGCCGTGCAGGGCCCCCGTGAGATGACGTTTTTTGTGGAGGCTCTGACTAAATAAGGTCTGTAAGTAACCGATGGTACAAAACTAAAACAAGCGCAAAGTCATTCGCCGCTTTTCCACTGAATGGGTTCCAGACACCCGAGAGCCCTGACAG